>NC_048533.1:8204436-8507466 GCF_008121235.1 Drosophila subobscura | reverse complement strand
ATCCAAGTTGTCGCACATCCATAAACACTCAGTTTTACTCCTCCGTTTCATTCCCAAATCTCAAACTAATTGAAGGGCTGCCCAATCGAAGGATACCTTTGTCCAAGACCCATTTGATATGCGCAATAAAAATGGAGGAAACTAAAGGAATCTCACCCTCTATCACCATCACTCCAGTGCTAATTGAATTCAGCCAAGTATCTGATGGAGGAACACATCTGTCCCCCAAAAGATGAGTGGTCCCTCAAGATATCCCAATGACGATACGATTGTCGGTCTGTCACGCATAATAAGCTGTACGGCAGCGAAATTGCGATTTCATTTTTATGGGTTTCTAATGAAAAATCACATCAGCGAAAGATCTTCTCGAACGGTTCTTGGACACACACCTGGACAAACACTCGAGCAACCCTTCGGCCTAGGACTCGGCCGGGCTTGACCCCGGTCCGACCTCGCCAACGGTTTCTGCATTTGCATATATCATGTATTTTGAGGAGTTTTGTTCCGTTTTTTTGGGTGCATGATTTGTATTATTTTTCTTTAAAGAAAAACTTGAATTTGGGATAGAATCTAGGCATTTTTTAACGAATTTTCACTCGACTCTCAAGGGGATGAGGTAGGGGAGAAAAGCGAATGCTTAGTGAACCATTTGATGGTATGTTTTACCATCTTTCTCTCCTTATGTGTACGTGTATCACTTAATTAATATTACAATGCCTGTGTGCGAATTCTGATCCCTGGAAATATTCCCTAATTCTTTGATTGACATTTCGCTGGCATTTCAATCAAAATTGTATTATATTTTTGTGTAGATCTTATAATTGTGTTTGACAAAGTTGCACAACAAGATGTTAACCCCGAGGGTTGACATTTGTAGAAACTCTGTACAGAGTGGTGGAGTGGGGATGCAACAGCATCTTGAGAAAAGATCTCAGAGATCTCTGACAGCAGCTGCCCTCCCAATGATAGAGAGAGAGAGTTCCCTTAACATTTGACCATTGGTCAAAGGGTTGACCAGGGGAACAGCTCAAAGTTCACTGTCAGATGCTGGGCAAAGGGTTGACCAGAGGAACAGCTCAAAGTTCAATCCCAGATGCTGGGTAAGGGGTTCAGACCTAATGAGACCATGGAAATCTAACGGAAATTCTGTTAGATGCAACTAAATTGAAGCCTAATCAAAGCATCTAGCGGAAAGTATCAAATATCATTAGACTCAATTGAGTCGGGCAATCCCATCGTTTCATTTTAATTGCCTTTTGGCGGAGTAAAATCTGCACAAATTGGGTTATAAAATAACAATTGCGGCCAGAGAACAGTAGCGAGCAGAGCGATGGCAAAAAAATGGGTTTACTTCTGTTTGCGGTTTTGATTTCAAAGGATGCTCGCGGAGGGGATGCCCCGAAGTCACCGAAATTGATACAGATCCTTCCGCTGTGTATCCCTTCCATCCAAAGGGGTGGCTGAATGCGACAATTGTATACTTTTTTACTGACGAGTATCACATTACCCAGCTGATTGCGATCTGTTAACCCGTATTGGTCTGCCTCTACCTCACAAATAACAAAAAAAAAGACATCAGGCCAATCAATCCGTTGTGCCGCGTGCCTACATCGGCTTTGGGCCCCTGGGCACATTATCTAATTACCACATTAGCCGCATTACCGCAGCATCTATGACTTTGCCAGACATCTGCAGTGGGTGTGGACCACATACGAAATAGTTTAAACCCTTGGTCCATGCTCTCATTCTCTCTGATGTCTTTGTCTTGACCAGAAGGTGTTGTCCGGTCCCGGTTCCATTGTTGGGCAAGGTGACACACCTTCTGAAACTACCATTGTCTAGTGTTCTTGCCTCTGGATTCCCTGTCTTTTTCCGTCCTTGATTTACGTGCTGACGAAAGGAACGTTCGAGCATTGCAGAAGGAACCGAACCTCCTACGCAGCAAACCCATTTCCCGTTTTGGGTCGTCTGGTGTTTGTCCTGCTACCAAAATAATTGACCATATTTATGGACATTTTAGCCTTTTATGTCGTCATGTCGTCGGCATATTTCCCTTTTGGTCATTCACACACAGCATTCATTCATTGATTTCTCATTCTCCTGTGGACCCTCTGACAACTATTTTAGTTTCTCCCCACCCGTGCCGCGTGCTAAATGTCGCAAGCAATTGTTTTAGGCCATGTTTTTGTGGCACATGAACTTCCTTCCTTCCGTAAGCAATTTCATGGTCATTTTGTGGGCGTTCAAACTAGCCCCATTGTCTTGCCTCTCTGTCCGAACAGATGCTCTGCTGATGCTCTAATGGCCGGAGGAGTGTGGGAATTGAGCCCAAAAAGGTGTTGAGATGGTTGGGGTTCCAAGATTTATGATGCCTCGGACAAATTTGTACCAGAAAAAACAATTTCTACATAATTTAGAGACACCTCCAGCACAACCTATGCCCGAGGTCCAAGTCTCTCCTCAGATCAACAAACTGCTTAACCCCTTTCAATTCGTGAGCTTAGTTTTCGTCTGGTGTCTGTATATTTTTATGAAATCGTTTGACAAAAAATTAACAAGAGAAGAAATGTTCGTTTCGCAAGCAAAACATATTAAAATGTCAGACGGACCTCCAGAGCCAAATGTCGCGACACTCAGCTCCCCAGAGCTCCCCAGAGCTTCCTCCAGTTGTCAATTATATCATTATGATTCCCCACTTCTGCTCCGCAGTGTATAAATTTGTTTTTCATTTGCCGACTTCGAAGTTCGAACTCCCTGCTAATTGTGGCTATGTTTTTTTTGTGTTTGTTCCCACTGATGTTAATGCATTTTGATTTTGCAACTTGCAAACGGAGGCAGAAGTTCGTGATCTGTGGCAATCGCTTGACATTTACAAGGCGGCGGACTTTTGTTTTTAATTAGATGAGGCCCCAAGTACGGGTCTGACTGAAGCTGGAGTCGGGGGGCCAAGACCGACTGGGTGGTCTGGCTGATTATCGACGCGAGGGCTTAGATCTTTGCCGTCGATTAAGCTGCTTAATGCCATTAACATGATTAAGTGGCTGCTCCCCAAGCTCCAGGCCCCACTCTTACCTCTGGACCTCTCCACATGATGTCTTTCCATTGTAATTGCGTGGAAAACTCATTCATTTATCCATCGATTCATTCATAAGTTGAGCTCCGCACAGGAGTTCCGATCGACTAATTGAACAATTGAACTCTGATCGCAGTCTCTTAATGATTCTGTCTATGGAAGACTCGAATGGGAAGCAATTCTCCTCAAAGTTTGAGTTTACTTTTAGCCAAGAAAACGGGAAGTTTTTTATCCGCGATTCCTGTCCCGTTTGACAGGATCGCCTTTCGGGGTGGCTTGAACCCCGTACCGGGTCGGCCAGTGTCAAAGGTCAAATTGGTCGAAAACTTCTCATGGGTCAGTCCGGATAAATCGGGTACCAACCAGATTTCGGACACTCACAATAAAAAACTTGTTTCACTACCAATTTTAATTCAATTTTGCTGTTGGTAAGAATGACCTTTGATCTTACGACCAACAAAACCCTCGAATGGGCCAATTTTTCTAGTGCACTGCGCTCTCTGGGAACCGTTCTCGAATTTAGCCAGCTGCTTGCCGCATTTCAACTACAGAAAACTTTTATCAGCGAAGATAACGCGAGACAAACACAATTTGCCCCGAAACTTATTTACTTTTAGCGGCAAATATCTCATGTATACTCGTAGATACGAAAACTGTTCAGATCCGAGAGATCCAAGATCCAAGATCTACTTTTATGAATGAACTCAGTTGAGGAGTAGGGCCGAAGGAAGTGCGAGGTATGCGTAATGCAGTAATAAGTCAACAACTAATTTTAGAAGCATGAATAGCAGACCCTCTGGTAGTCTCACAGCGGAATGTAAACCAAGTTTATCTCCACACAAATATTTGCCATGATAATACTATGTTTTTGATTGTAGTGCATCTGGGTCGAGATGTTTTGCCTCTGAGTCGCTTGCTATGCAGGTGGGAACCTAAAGATACAAAAGGTATCTGGTATTCTGGTAGCTAAGTAGTCAAAAGTGGTTCCGTTTGTTGTTGCTTGTGGGACATCTGTGCATTCCCCTTCACTGTCTTATGCAAATGTCATTGCGGCACATCCGGCATCCACTGCCACTGATATATGTACGATTTCTTTAATTACTTCCCTTGGTGAAACGAATCTTAATCGAATGCAAATCGGAGACTGAATGACCGCTGAACACTTGGGTCGCCACAGCACAGTACAGCCCAGCACAGAAGCTCTACTCGACCGGAACCTGGTTACTTAACACTTGGGCATAATCACCCTCGTTTAATTGCTGAAACCCAATAATTCTCAGGGCTTTGATTGCCTTTTGCGGTTTCCAATTTCGAGAGAGGGAGAAAAGGGTTCAAAGTCGAAGTTAGGGTTGTTTCTGTCACACCGATAATATTTAATAACAATTGATATAAATATTGAAAGTATTATTGAGTCATAATTTGACTGAAAGAAGGGTGCGGTGCTGTCCCTTCGCCTCTTACTTTCCACTTTATGTGAAACATGAGTTGGTCTTGGCTTTGGCTTGGTCATGGACACTCGTACATAATCTCCGAGGGCTTATCTTGGACCCTGGACTCATAAATAACTTCTTCGAACTGCTCAATTTTCAATGGCGATAAAGGCTTATCGATGAAACTCGAATTAGAATTGGAGCAGGCCAAAGAGATAGTCGCTGTTGAGGCTTCGGATTTCAGATCACAGCTCGTAAAAATCGTAAATAAATCAGCAGAAAGAACCAGCAGCGATAGCAGAAGGATTCTCCCAAGTTTGTGGAGATATCCCCAAAGTAATGTAAACATTCTTTGCGTACTCGAACTCTCCTTTGGATTCCCATTTTTATATCCCCACATCCTGTATAATTTCTCACGGAAATATCAGCATTCTTTCCCATTTTTTTAGTCGCTGAAACAAATTCCATTGGGTTTGCTTAAGACACGTCTTTCCCCTGCCAGCTTCTGGCTAAATATTTGTAGAATCACCCATAAATTGTAATATTCCATGGTTGAGTCGAGATCCTGGCGCAGTGGTTGTCACATTTTGGTTAGGGAGACGTTTTTCTTATTGTTTTTTTAATACTTGTCCAGATGTTACAGTAAGGTTGAGTACCCGAACCCGAGGACGAGGACTGCTCCATGTGTCGTTGATGTCGTTGATGTGTCGCTCTTTGGTATTTAAATATTGTCGCTGTCGCTGTCGATGGTGATGTCGGGGTTTTGTTCTCACACTTGTTGTCGTGTAGCTAATTTGTGATTTCTGGTGTTTTCGGTATTGAGTTTGGAAAACCATTTTCCGGCTATTGATTTCCATTGAGCAGAGCGGAGTCCGCTCCCGCTGGAGTGTATGAGTGGATGACATGCAAGTGCCGGCCGATGGGATGATTTATTGACATTATGTTGACTGTTTCGGAGGGGGGCCAGGGATTGGGGGTTACGCTTACCCTATCCCCTTTTTCATCATGGGAAATTTCGACTTGTGCACCTGTTTATCACAGTGGATATCCTGCCTAACCTGTATCCTGCATCCGTATTTGCCAGAGGAAATCAGACTGCTCCAAAGATCACGTAAATATTGTACAAAATATTATTTACCCAGCGCACACACAAGACTCCAAACAATGTCTTTCCCAAGGATATTCAACTACACGTAGAACAAAGCCGAAGGAAAACTACATTTTCCACAGTACTCTTACTCTTACTTGTACTCGCCGTCGTAATTTTTCCCCGTCTTTTCTGCGCCTGTGCACAGCCCTCACTTCTGCAGTGAGCGGCGGTAATTTGAAGACCGCGAGAGAAAAGCAAATGGATAATCCACCGGGGAGCCCATGCGAGTTTACAAATTTCCAATTTGATTTTCCCACACATTGGGGGTTGTGAGACAGCGGCAAAATTAGTCTCTTTATGCTTAATTAGGATTTTGTATTGAGTTTCCGCTGCCGTGTTCACTTCGTGAAGGAACAGCGCAGGAAGTGCCCCAAGCTACAGCAATTGCTGCAGCAGACAGCCAGTTGACAGTTGATCTCTGCCTCTACCTGAGGCACATGCTGCGGTTTGGCCTTGTTTTGCTTAATTGTAGTGGAAACTGCAACCTTGCCACACCCACGGAAATCTCGACCACAGTTCAAACAAACACAGAAGCAGACAAAACCAAGTCAAGTGCAGAGAACCCAAAAAACGGAAGGTGCCGAAGGCACTACCTGCTGTCTGTCAGGAAGGATATGCTGCTCTGTTCTGCGCAGACGCAACGGTTTCGACTTCGGTTTCCATTTCAGTTACAGCTGCCTGCCTTTTTTGTGGACATAGGACATAGGACATCGACATGGACATGGTCGTGGGCATGGACATGGCTGGTGGACAGCACTTTTGGCACTCGTTCTGCGGTTTAGGCCGGCATGTGTCTGGACTCTAGAGTTTTATGCAGTGTCATAGGAGAAGCGGAGTCAAGAGTCCGCTTGCGACAGGCGTGTGGTTGAGTTTTGTCAACAGAAAAAAGGGTTGGAGGAGGTTAAACCAAAATATTAGTTAAGACTTCCCCATGGTTGAGGCGTTTTGAGCAGTTTTAAAGAGTATATAATATATGCTCTTCGTATCCGATCAATTCTTTTTAAATTATTTTGAAATCTGGAATAAACAGCAGCATCTGCAGTTCGGCTGTCGTTGATTCCTTTGGCATGTGTCAGATCTGTTTTGGGGTTTGCTTTGCATTGTTTGTTGCCTAATCGCTGCTGACGCGCATAAATTGTGTGGATCTGTCCTCAGAGGAATCGATTCCATACACTCGATTCCCTCTTCACAAATCACCCCTTTTCGGGCTTATTTGTTTAGTCAACAAGCGGATTAAGCAGTGGGTAACTTGAGATCGCCCCAAAGTCTCAGAGAAGCCACGGAAGTGTTGCTGAGATTCGAGGAAGGTGAGAGCTACCCCAAAGATTGGGGAAGTGTTTGAAATGGTTTCACTGTCAACTGTCACTGCACCCCAAAAAGGGAGACATTTGAATACATTTCTATATTTGGAATCGGGAATTTTGTTTTAAAATTTCTCACAGTTTTCCCCGCAAGAGTTTTTTGTGCGCGACTACAATTATAATTTAATTTTCAAGTAAACACTAATTATGTTTTTTCCTCCGACCCAAACTACGCCTAATTTCGCCCCTAGTCAATGGAGGAGGTTCACCCTTAGTCGATATACACAGGAGGCTCACCCCTGTGTTTGTACGTTCCTGGCATGTCCCTTGATCCTGTCGCAGGTGGTTCGTTTCAGTGTTTCGATGGGGAACAGGGACAGGGACAGGGACAGGGCTTGCGTGCCATTTGCCTGACACAGAGATTTCTACGGCTTGTGTGTGTACGAGTAGCACAGTTTATAGTTTCCGGATCAAAAGATCACTTCCTGCAGGGAAATGGTATGACAGGATGCTCAACGATTTGGTGGGAAAGTCTAAAGTTCTGTGTCGATTTGAAGTATATTTACTGATTTGCTTTGACAACTACACAAAATTCAAAACCTAAGTGGGCTTTGATATTTTCTGCAATTAAATATATCAAAATTGTTTATTTTACTGCGACTCTCACTTGAAACACATCGAAATTTCTGTTGAAAGAGTTCTGTTCAAAGCAGTTTAATATATTCAAGGACCATGCATCGCTGGTTCTTTGCCAATGAGCGCGAGGAGTGTGACGAGGAGGTGGCAAAGGCCCGGGAGAAGGACAAACTGGTGGAAGTAGAAGAAGACAGGGAGCTGGTGGCACCACAACCCGTACGCACCACAGAGTGGCCCTTCTGCGTATTGTATCCCCGACCGCTGCAGGGCAATGAGTATGTGGCCATCACCGGCAATTGTGAATCTCTCGGCGACTGGGATCCCCAGAAGGTGTTTTTGATGGACAAGAAGAACTGCAGCTGCAGCGAGAAGATTTGCAACTGTCACCGCAGGTTCGAGGCAAGTGTAATCATTCCACGGAATATCGCCATCCACTATCGCTTCTGTGTGGTCGTGCACAATCCGGAGACGGACGAGATCTACATTCGCTTCTGGGAGTCCCGCCTGGAGTCGCGTGTCATCCGCACCTGCCAGAACATGCTGAAGACCTGCGATAGATTTGGCCATCGCGACGACTTTGACACCGAGTGTCGGGTGGATCGGGGATGGGCCACCAGCGAGACCTACATCCACTTCATGATCTTCAATGCGCCGTTCCACTGGCAGCAGCAGTCCCCGCGTCTGCTCTACGTCCACATCCAGCCGATGTTCGGGAAGGAACCGATCTGCCCGGATGCGCTCAAGGTTCCTGCCCGAATGCTCAAACGTCTCACACTCAGCAGCCGCCCATCCGAGCCCCTTGCTGCCGAGGACAGCAGCCAGAATCTCCGTCTGGGCTACACAGAGGTGGCCAACCTGCGCGACCCGAAGGTGCTCCGCTTCCAGCCGTACTTTGGAGTCTGCTGTGGCCCGGAGGACATGCAGCTCTACCACTGCTCCATTGGGAGTCCACAGGAGACGCACTACCGCCTCGACCTGTACACCTTTGCCCACAAGTCGGGCAGCGACGAGCCTCCCTACCACTATGGCTATGGCTTCGTGAAGGCGGATCAGCTGATGTACAGCGAGGGCCATGTACTCGTCGCCATCATGTGTGCCTCCACCCACCGACCCCTGATCGAGCTGTGCCTCCGCTACCTGATCATCCGTCCACTATGGAACTTCAAGTGCGATATGCGGAGGACGTACGAGCGCTACTGGCGCCGCAGTCGCCTGCCGATGGACATTGGCCATCGTGGATCGGGCACAAGCTACTACTTCGGGGAGAACCTGGTGCGGGAGAACACTCTCCATGGCTTTAAGCAGGCCGCTGCGGCCAATGCCGACATGGTGGAGTTCGATGTGCAGCTGACAAAGGACGGCCAAGTGGTTGTCTACCACGACTATGTGATGAAGTTCCTCCTGAAGCAAAGTGCCAACTACGAGGAGCTGCTCACCAGCTCCGACCTGCTGGTATTTCCCTTCGAGAGGATCAACCGCCTGGTGCTCCTGATGATGGGGGGACTCAGACGGACCAGCCACATTGACGTGCCCTTCGAGGCGTTCACCTACGACCAGCTGAACCTGGTGCGGGTCCTGCGGTTTGCTGCCAACAAGGGGCACGAGGTGCCATGCGCTCGTATGCTGCACGAGCAGCGACCCTTCCCTCTGCTGCTGGACATGTTCGAGGAGGAGGAACTGCCGCAGTCTCTTGGTTTCAACATCGAAATCAAGTTCCCGCAGCTGGACAACTCGCGGCGCTGGGAGAAGGAGAGCTCCAAGCCCAGCTTTGACCGAAATGTGTACGTGGACACCATTCTGGAACTAGTCCTGCAGCATGCCGGCAACAGGCGCATCTTATTCTCAAGCTTCGATGCGGACATCTGCACGATGGTGCGCCTCAAGCAGAACCTCTATCCCGTGGTGCTGCTCACCGAGGATCCCGAGTTCGCTGTCCAGTATTTGGACAAGCGTGTCAGTGTCCTGGACCATGCTGCCCACCTGGCCCATTGCTTGGAGTTCTTCGGCCTGGCCATGCACACCAACACGGTGCTGCAGCAACCGGCCATTGTGACCCGGCTCCACCAGCTGCAGCTCGAGGCTATCGTCTGGGGCAGCATCAACGTGGATATTCTGGTGCGCAACAAAATGAAAAAGAATGGGGTAGTGGGCATCATCTACGATCGCCTCAATCAGCTGGATCAGCTGGGGATGGAGCTTCCAGACGGCAATCTGTGCATCATAAATGAAGACTCTAACCGTCAGAAACTGAATGAGATTGAGGAGCAGGAGTGGCGCACTAAGTGCGGCTACAATCCCGAACAATAATTCCATTGATGTTGTGTCCATGTATTATTGACAAATAAAAGATACCACTTGCTGGTATTCGCTTGGTTTTTGCCTTTATGAGTGAAGGAATCAAAGTAATGGCCTTCAACGTGTGTCCAATATCGTGGCTTAGTAATTTACGCGCCCCACGCTCCCGGCAAATCCCATGAAGACAGAGGACATTACACAACTAAGCCGTGAATATCCCACCAGTTTAAGCCACAGAAAAAGTTACGACAATTGTCAATATAGAGAGCGAGTGTCCTTACCCCTTTGAAGGACTTGCCAGCACCCCCCGTGCAATTCGCAAACTTTTTTGCGCAAACATTCCAGCGAAAGGATGTGCGTCAAAGGAGATAAGCTCATGTGAACTATTGCCAGGAAGATAAACACAAAGGCACAGAGGATGCTGGGAGAAGGGGTTAGGGTTAGGGTCCAGGAGTCCTTTAGTCCTTTAGTCCGGTCAAACGACACACAGCCTCGTAAATGATATCCCATGGCGAATGGGTCTTGTCTTCCCTTTATGGCCCGCTGCACACTTTAGCAACAGTCACTCGACGCGACGCTGGTCGCTGGATTGTCTTTGGGCTCAACCTGAACCTCAACCCCATTCCGAGACGGGTCCCCTGCACGGGTATTAATATCCTTTGCATATCCTAAGACTCTCCTCCCTCTCTCTCGCTCTCTGTGGGATGTTTTCTAGGTTGTTGTGCAACTTCCATCCATCCCATTATGCTATTTATCATAATTTTTCAATTTAACACTGCTTCGTACACATGGGACAGATACACAGATACACCTCAGCATGTATGTCCAGGACATCCTTCTTCCTGGCTCTATCCTGAAACTATATACTTTCAATGTTTACTTGCGCAAACATCCTTTGACGAACTTTGCCCATTGTCCAGGAGTCCACTTTGATGGCGGCTTAGCCGTACTTTCGTTTTTGCATTCTCATCGATTTCCTCCAGTCTGTTTGCTTTGCCCACTCCATGGCTATCCTGGCGGGTATCCCTATCTTCAGGGACACACTCACGTGGCCGTTAAGGATGACGTTATTAATGAGCATTTTGACACTTACGTCTTGACATTTGCACAGCTGGTCGTTTGTCTTAAGACTTTTGGCCATTGCAGCTCGATTGGAAAAGGTCAACTACTGTCTGGATCCCCCCCAGATATCGTAGATTGTTTTATTCTTTCTTACTTTATTATGGCCGTAGCTGAGGATGTCGGATATTTGAATAAAACTATAATTGTGTTTGCATTGTGCAAAAGGTGAGGGAATTTGGTTGCGTGAAAGAAAGTTAACTTTTGGTTAGGAAATTAATAGAGAAGTGATAGAGAGCTGTAATTTTGGGGGAATTAAAAGATACACTTTATTAGTAGCAGATACAGTGGGTTTTCAATGGTCAGCTGCAGTCAGTTCAATCTTTAAACTAGCATACATGAAACTCTCTCCAGACTCCAATCAAATTAAAACATTAATTCCTATAGCAAGAACAAACTTTCCATAAAGGCAGAGAGCCGAAACGAAACCCTTTCTGCAACACATATTCAACACCATCAAATTCCCCTGACCAACGTCCAGCTCCAGCAATAGCACGGAGCCAGCTGTCTTCAGGGTTATCAAATGACCAACCCCACTCCAGTCTCAACTCCCTTTCCAACCCATTGCATTCCCTTAGTGCAGGAATCCTGTAGTTGTCTGCGGGGATTGTTTGCCTTCAATTTGACTACAAACCATAATTTATCTTTTCAGACGTGTTGGTTCCTTCGGTCAGCGCGACAATGGGCGCTGGGCCAGCGTCGGTCGTCAGCGTCGAGGATTATTGATTATGCAAAGTGCCTTTGCAGGACACAATGCCGAGAAAAACAAAGGGCTTAAGCAAAGAGAAGAAAGGATTCTCGCCAAGAAATCTCAAGCTGAGCGAAGGGGTTGCTCAAAAACTGGACATTGGTCAGTGGAAATTATGAAATACTCTGACGAGCCAGGAAAAGTATCCCCTTACAGGATACTCGTACAACGCGTGTGTTTTCGCTTATTAGAGAGATAATGGACAGTTCCTCGGGACTCTGTCTCAATGCTAATGGTCAGTTTCGCTATTTTGGTATGGTTAATTAATATCCCGGCTCCTGCCGAGTGTGAGAAAGTTACTGCCTCCTCCGAGTAGGGCGGCAAAGGTGAGACACCGAAAGGCTTTGGCTGCTGACGGATGCTGATGGATTAGGGCGATAATTAATGATGCATCGGACACTGTCCATTGGCAAATGTGGCTGTATCTGGTTTTGCTATTATCACAAATTGACCAAGTAAATGAGGATGACCTTCGGTTCTCACCCAAAGGATCTTTGTGATCCGTTGAACTGTTGTAACTAATTTCAAACCTGATCTCTACTCTTCAAAACATTTTCTGATTGATCTTTCGATGAATTCTGAAACTCTCCACGACTAAATTCTGTACTTTTAGAAAATTGCAGAACTGATCAAAGAAATCTTCCCTTCATGCCCTGCATTTGTGCATTACGAAATCATCCCTTTATCAACTTGAAAGAAAACATTAACAACTCTTTTCTTTTTAGGTTGAAAATGAAAGCAGAAATCATCATTTGCTTGCAAGAAAAACAATATTTTTCAGTTCGTTTCAGAAATATCAATTCCTACAAAAAATCGGGATGAATGGTATCATCTTCATCTGTTCCGCTTCAGAAGCTTTTTTCATCTCTTCCCTCTCGGTTATACATATACATAAACTATATATATGCATATATAGACACAGTGTTGTTGCAGACAGTCGGTTGATAAGAAGCATTTTGTTTCTTTGAATGAGGCTGATAAGCGCCATTTAAAACAGAGCCACAGCGAGAGTCCAGAGACGAGGTCAATTGACCTGCTTTTAGGCAGAGACTCTGTATGCATGTGTATACGAATGTCCGTTCATCAGAACATCAGACTCGGAGAGTGCTTTCCAGAGAGTTCCCCTCCATAAACAGCAGCAGCAGTCCAGCAGTCACCGCTAATCTGTCAGTCGAGTGTCTGTTTGTTTGCTGTCAATTTTCAAGCCAAAAATGTAAACAAAAATGGGAATAGAAAAAATACTAAGAAGAAATATTCCACACGCTTCTGATTAACGAATAAATAGCACTTATTAAAGTACATATTCTCTGTATAAATACACGCATATGTACATATATACCAGCATTTTTGTATATAATAGATGTTGACAATAAACAGACGTCTGTGGCTGGTCTTATCAACCAAAAAGAGTATGCAAAATTGTTATTTAAATAATGTCTTATGTGGAAAGAGGAAGAGTGGAAGAGAGAGAGAGCTTTGAGATTATAATTTGTTAAAACTGAACTTTTGTCCTGTAACAGAGGGAAGAACATCAGCAGAGCATGAGACAGAGCATTCCCTGATCTCTGGCGACATCAATTTTTAGGGTGAACAATTTCAATTAGGTTCACGTTGAACCGCGTTTAAGAATAACACACTCCAACACTTCCACACTTCCATTTCCACTGCCAGAGACCTCTAGATCGATCCCCAAGCACAAAGTAGTAGTTTCTGATAATGCAATTGTTGTGCAATCTATGGGCATATATATTTTACATACTGTGGTTAATCAGTGCTTACTATCCCACGCTACTATCCACCAAGACAATGCTGTTCATTGGAGGAACAATAGATGGATATTCATGCGGTTGTGTCGTCCACCATTAGAAGCACATTAGGGTGCCCCCCACCCACACTCGCACTCACAGGAGCAGCGGAGGCGACACACATGCAAGCTGCAAGATACTCGTACTTCAACCGATGACGATGACAACGGCTGCTGTTGAGGATCCAAACAAAGGCGCCTTTTGTTGGTATGGATGGATGGTTGGCTGGCTGGATGGTTGGATGGATGGGTTCATGTCGTATCTCTTTCTTTCTCCTGGCCCCTGGCCGCAACCGCAAATGACGCAAAATTGTCGCCAGCACACACCCTCACGCACACAGAAATCTCTTGACAAGATAACAAGATGCATCTTTCAGATACGATGGGCCACAAAAATACCGTTTAATGAGGCTGCCCCGACACGACACGCAGCTTGACTATTTCTTAGATCTTGTCTCTAGAGAGGGAGTCGGTCACTCAAAGGATATTAGCCGGCTGCCTATTCTCATTGAAATCCATTCCATTCTCTTTCCTTTTTCGGGTTTCTGTGGCCATAACTCTTGGGACTTTATGTTCGCTCTTCCGTTCATTGTTTGACCACAAAACTGTCCGAAAATCCAGTCAATTTCGGGGATTGTAAGTGCTTGCTTCCGCCTTTGCTGTCGGACATAAAGTTCAAATCTTTAGGGCCTCAAATGTGCAGCGTAAACAGAAAGGATTGATTGGATTGGTTAGGCTCCAAAAAGCATTGGATAGGGTAGGGTACAAATTGATGCCGCTGCACTCCCACAAGAAAATCCTGAAGGGATAATGCAAATGAGGCACTTGAGACCCATCAGGAAAAGCCTCACTTCATATGAATATGTAATTTCTGCCCAGCCATGAATAGAATCCTGCAACAAAGACACTCAACACTCAAGTGGCCTTTGAGAGGCGTTTTTGTAGTATGGGTAAATATGTGTAAGTGTATGAAAAGAATCAAAATTAAGTGGAAAGTTTTCAGCTCTCCATGTGACTTGTGTCAAAGCTGCTGCTAACTCTGTGAAAAACCTAATTCAAACGCGCTATAAACCTTTTTTGTGTGCCATGGCAACATATTAAATGAGTCTTAAGCCCTGAACAATGTGGTTTACACGCAGATTTGCCTCCCCATTTTTCGTTCGTTGAAAAGTTTAAGCGATTAGTGCAATTTAGCGAATATAATATGCGAAATTGCATGCTTCGACGCGTTCTCAATGGCACTCAGTGCACTGCACCGCACACACAGCGACACCGCGACACCAAGATACATGCACATAGATAGTGCGAAAAGGGGAATCCCTGCTGAGCCACTTAATGTGGGAAAATTCTCGTCACTCGTCACTTGTCAGCACACGCCCACAGATGGAACTACCCTCGGAATCTACTCATAGGATAAAAGTGTTAAAGCACAATGGACTCTTGGCAATTGTTGCAGATCGAGAGGCAGAGAGATCCTTTCGAATGCGTAAAACTCAATGAACATTCAAGTGCCAGATACAGACAATGGGAAGGTGGCATATAAACAGGAGCAAAAAGAAGCTGCTGACAAACAAAGAGGAGATACGAATAGAGATACAGAGATCGTGGAACTCATAATCCTTTCAATACGCCACTTAAGCCGATCAGGCGTGGCAACAAACGTAGAATGAAAAGAGGAAAGAGGAAAGAGAAACAGAAACCCTTGCCCCGAAAACAGGACCCTACGCGTGCAGCCTCCGCTGGCATTGTGGACCATTTAGTGAGTGCGGTTCGTCGGATGTTTAACCCATTTGTGTTAGGGTTTGCTCTGGTTCTCGACGCAAAGATGCAACTGAAACTCCGACAAATTAGGGCACTCCGCATCCATTGGCCTTTGTTCGGAGCCTCGGGTCGGTGGATGGATGCTTTGTTTGCCCTTTTTACCTCTCTCTTCCCTTTCTTAATGCGGAAGATCATAATGTTTGCATCGAAGGGTTGATCTTGTTGATCTTGTTTTTTAAGATCCCCTTTTCGCTGTGATGTGATTTATATATTTGTATAGGCAGTGGCTATCTTGATTTGGGATATCCGAATGCTGCTTAAGGATTGCTCCTTATTAAGGTTTGACTTTTGCACTCTCATCTTCGGTCTCTCATACACGTGCCGCAGATAACCGATGATGATATTTGAGAGTGCTACAAACATATTTACATATGTGAATGCAATTAAATTGGAGATACTTTTGGGAAAAATGTTTTCCTTCTTATCAAATATAAATAAATAAAATCATAATTTCAACTTTCGCTGCTACGCAAATTGTCCATTAGGCTAATTGCGCAAACATCTACAATATTTGTGTGTTTACTTTTCTGAAAGATCGAAATGCAAACCTTTTGTCGAACACCAGAAATTTGTTGATTGATGGGCCCATTGTTCGGGTTTGTCAGTCTCGCTTGGAGTTATGCAAAAACCAATTGTCTGGGGCGCACATCACATCTCAGCGGACTCGGATTACACCTGGTCTCTGGACCCCGGGTCCAAAGACTGGCAGAGCAAACAGATTATTTTCATAAATTAGACTTTATTAATCATTAAGACGACAGCAGCGGCAGCAGCAGCAGCAGCAGCGGGCGCATGAGGTAATTTCCAAGACGGGATTCGGGAAAAGACAGGGCGCAAGTCTTGTTGAAGGACGACGGGTGCTGGCGAAAGGGTTGGGAAAGGATGTGCGGTCTAGGGCTTACAAACTGGACATTGGTCAGCGCATTGGTCAGTCACGCACGTAATTCTGGCATTACTCCCATCGGGACAGCGACGTAGAGCAGCGGCCAACGGGATAGGCAGAGTTCAGAGGTCACCACCGTACATTTTCTTGTTTCTTCTCACAGTCCCACATAGACTGGACTCTGAAAGCGAACAGCAGGAAACTTAAGACGTTTTCACGATGAATTTTAATGATTTTTATATTCAAATGAGTTTTGCGCGGTGCTCCAACTCGTTTGCCCGGTTTCCCTTGGACCCAGGGGAGTGTCTCAGTTGCAGGACAGTGTCCCGATTTCGAATCCTGCTGACGGCTGGATTGGCCCTGTCAAGCCCTGTGCGAATCTCTTCCAAAATGGCCAATGTCCCATGTTACGGTGACCCCTTCCTCCTGCCCAACTCTTTGTTGTGTGGCTTCCAACAAAGGGTCAATGTGAAAGGGCAACAGTTGATGTTTAGAGCGCATGTGTTGGGCACTGGCATGGGTGGCCATTTTGTGCCAAGGACCTCTTCACATTAACCAACCGAATGGAATGAAACAACATTTTGTGGCAGAATTTAATAAATCACATTTGTGGCAGAAAAAAAGAAATAATTTACCACTTTTACGAGTAGATAAAAGTATTCCTCAGTTATGAAAATAATTGTTGTGGATATTATGCCAAAGAATTGTTTGAATCAATCTTAAGACTTTTTATTGGATTAGTGGGGGCTAAAGAGGAAATTGTTTGTAGATTTTTCACATCTTTGCTGTTCCCCAAAAAGAAATGATGATATCCGGTGATATTCCTCACCCATAAAGTGCTCATCTGAACTTTGTCGCCGCCTCGTGTGCCCCATAAAAAGTGTAATATAACTTAATTTAAACGGTATTTCGTTGGGCTTACAAACGAAATTTTCTCTAGTTTTTTATGGCTTTTTAACTGCCGGCCCAACGCTCTTTTTATGGCCACCACTTGACCAACAGCAACGAAATCGCCTAGGTTGGTTTTTGTGCCACCTGCAGCTCTATTTTTAGGGGGTCAGATCTTAAGATCTCGGTGAAGTTGTCACTGACTACTCCAGATACACACTTTTGTTCTTAGCCGACTTCTTATCTAGGGACTCTACGCTCTTCCTATCTCTATTTACAGGTAGTGGTGCACTTCCGGAAGAAGTGTTGCTCGTTAAAAGAAAACCCCACTTTTAATGAAGATAAATCGTAGTGGATATTTACAGCAGAGAGTCAAAGAACAATCTCACAGATTGAGCTACTGTTTGGGTTTGAAATTTCACCTTTTGACATCATCGCTGTGTAAACTACAGGATCTGCATACAGCCGAAGCAGCCTGAACGGTGACATTTAAATTAATAAACTCCAGGCGCGTAACTGCAGTCAATTATTCGGCCGAAAATATCCTGTTTCCAGCATCCAGCATCCAGTTTCGGCATCATCATCATCATTATTAACACTTTCCACGGATACTTGAACTTCGTTTGGCAGTTGCTCGGGCCAGGGACGGCACTGTGGGTCCTCGCCACTGGGTCCTGGCTGGTCCTCTTGTTGTGTTTTTGTAATGCTATATAATTACACCATCAAGTTGACTGATGACACGGAATGAATCTTTGTCGCTTCCCTTACACAACACGCACACGAATCTGCATAAATTCATAATTTTTCTTCGCCACCCCGAGTACGGGCTACAACCCTTGCCCGGTTACAGGACATCCGCGCACTAGAATTTGACTTTCCCCTTGGATTAGAGAACTCTCCTTGCTAAATCGAAGAAAGGTTCTCTTTGGAGGAAAGTAAGAGAGTCCTAAATGAATTAAATAAATATTTGAAAATATAAATATAATGTTCCAAATACATTTTTATCTTTCAACTTTAAAGTCCATGAACTTCGAATGATTCCTTTATTTTTGCAGACTTCTGGCAGCAAAACCAATTGAACTGTGAGTGGCGACCATTGACTGGTCTCTGATCGGATCCATCCTGGCCATATGCTGTCTGCTAATGCGCTTTCAGCCTCGATCTGTCATGCGGGACAATCGGAGGTGTCAAAATTTTTGACACTTCAATTTCTTCGTCGCAGAAACACGGAGACAAATGAGCAGCGCGTGTGTTTCCTTATTGCATTACGGATACATGCGAATATCCTGCCAGGATGATTATCTCACTCCACAACTGTGTGTAGGTGCAGCCGTCGTCTGTCAGACGCGTCTTGTCATGCATCAAACAAAAAATAAGGAAAAAGAAATGAAGAAAGGAAAATGGAAATGGAAATGGGAATGAATGAAAGCCAGAAAGGGAACCAAGTCAAAGCAAACAGAATGAAATGGCAGCGGAGAAAATTAAATTGAAAATTTCAACACTGAGCAACAGAAGGAGGAAGGCAGGGCCAGGGGCAGGAGCAGTGGCAAGAGGATGGCAGCCACCAGGTTGCCACAGTTGACTCTTTTGATAAACAAACAGACAGCGGACAGATGGACGGTCGGACGGATTGCAAAAATGTTGATTACAGCCAAACGAAGGAGAACCCAGCCAAAGGAAAAGCCAGCAACAGCCACAAACAGTGGAACCAACGGCACACGGCGACACATGAGACCGCTGCTTCCTTCCGCCTTTGAGTCGCAGCCGCAAAAGAACATGCGCCAAAAAAACAACGAGCAGAAGGGAAGGTTTTTTATCTGCGTAGGTCGCAGCTTTGCATACTCTAACCGATTCTTCATTCCTGTTGGAGATACATTCATAATAAGGTATCTTTATTTAGGTGAATACTTATCTGAGAAGGAGTTATGGAAGCAGATACACAAAGCTATAGTCTAGTACCAATTACTTTCAAAGCGGTTAAGGTTTTTATTATTTTTTTGTGCCTTGCAAACACCTTCTCACAGCTAAGAGATCCTCACCAACAAGAGCGTAGCGCGGCGAAAAAGGAGCACAGGAAATGAGAGGAGCAGCAAAAAATGAAATATAAAATCCATTCGCGAGTCGCAACTTTTATGTGTACCAGCGGATCCATGTCAGTGCTTGGCTTTTGTGATATCTGGAACGAGTTGTCAAATAAAAGGCGGCAGGAAAAAAGCCACCAGGAGCTGGATCATTGACTTGGCTGACTGCCATCAAAATGGCGTCTCGCCGGGGCGGGACTTTTACAGCAAAGCTGCACGAAAATCGATGTGGAAAAGTCAGCTGCGGGTGCTGCTGCTGCTGTTGCTGCTGCCGCTGTTGGTGTTCATGCCTCACCTGTCGCCAGGACATTTTCCAGCTAAAACAAACACAAAATTTTAATCAGAAAATGAGAGCAGAAGAGAGCAGAAACTACAAATCACATTTCCTGTGGTAACGTCAACTTCCTGTTGGGCATGGAAATCTCCTAGTCACTGTTTCACACGGTGCCAGAGCCAGACAGCGCTGCAACCACTTTGATGTTGCATGCAACGAACGCTGCGGTGCGTCTATTTTCCGCTGTGTGTCATTTAATTGTCAGTCAGTCAAGGCAGTCAGGCAGTCCTGCAGTCAAGTCAGTCAACAAGGTAGCCCCGAGTCCGTCAACTTGGTCAGTCATGCACTCAATCAGTGGCAGGACACTCCGCTGTGGCAAGGATAACAAACTTCACCCTATCTGCCGCTGCACACCCCCTCAATGAAGTGCTGCACCCTCCACGGAAGTCGTACTTCCTAAGCGGAACTCCCTGCATTATCCTTCCATGGGAATGCAACTATCGCCAGGACCAAACTTTGTGTTCAGCTGTGGTTGTAGTTCCTAGTGGTTTATGGTCGCAGCTCCTAATTGCTGCAGTTAGCTGCGTGCTGTGACTGGAACTCTTAAATAATTATTTCGGGGAGAAAACATTTTGGGAACAGATTGGCACTGTCGTGATAAGAACTTGGTTTTCATCGTTGTTCAGCGGAACAACATTGTCGGGGTACCGAAAGTGAAGCTGGGGGATAAACAGAGGGTTCTGTTAAGCACATTCCTTTCAGGTTGGTTTATGAATTGCTGTGAAAGGTAGTTACCATCCCCCTCGTTAGTACTAAGATAGGATAAAGATACTTTGGTAAAGATGATCCTGTTACATTGTTGCTTTACAATTTATAATATTTGAGGATATTCAGGATATCAGTTCTGCTACTTTACATCTATACATCTTTAGATTGAACTGCCAGAACTTTGGGTCATCTTAATATATTTAAATGAATTCTATTACTTGCACTTTTAATCTGTTTCCAGTGCGTTTCCTACACGTTTAGCACCTCATCATTAGTTAATTCCACTTAACACCTCAGAAACCACACTGCACCTGCTCCCACACCACTCGCAATCCCACCCACACCACGCTCGCATCGTATCCCCTGCGGCCACACCAACTAAGAAGCTGCTTAGCAGAAATAAATTTACCATAAAGATGCCTGACATTATTCAAAATACAGAATACCCAAACTACAGAATTCCTCAAATGCCTACAAAGAAGATGGACTGGAATTGGGGGATGGGTTGGGGCTGCGGCTGCGGCTGCGGCTGGAATTCGAGGATGGATCTGGAGTTGGAACAGCATCATTGGACAGCGGGATAATACCAAGGATGAGTATGGACAAAAAAGGCCATAAAATTGAATGTCAGACGTGGCAGAAACAGTCGAGAGGCAGCCACGACGAGTGGATCGAGTGGAGCGTGGAGCGTGGAGGCATAAACGACTTCATTTTATCTTAATGTGCTAATAAATTTCCCAAAGACGAAATCTCTGCCAAAAACCAAATAAATTTACTAATACCAAAATTAACACACGCACAGAGGCACAGCGGCATAGGGGACATAAGAGGCATGCCACCAAAAATGAAATGAAGCGCCAAGCAGTTGACTGAGTGGCATGTGTGGAATCGAAGAAATGCAATTAAGGCAACCAAATCATCTGGAGAGGAGAACCAGTCGGGAGTTCTTCGACTGGAGTCGACACAGAGAGGGAGACCGACCCGCATGATGTCTTAAGTGTTTAAGTAGCTAAACGCCTGACAACCGGAGAAGTTATGGCCCGGCCTGCAGCTTGAAGTTGGCGCGTGCTCCATCGGGTGCTCTCCCACAATCCACATCTAAAGTATTCTGTCAACACAGGGGGAAAGGATGGATACCGAAAAGATCTCCACTTGGTTCTGGCTGTTGTGATCGACACTTGAGACTTGTGCTGACAATTCCACCCTCTCCTCACCCGCTGAAAAAGAAATTTCCCAAATTGGATGGATGATTCGTAACTCCTAAAAGGGTTCATGTGGCCTTGTGCTCATAAATTTGATAATGCTCAAGTGCGTGGCATGGCACCTGAGTTCGATCGATGGGGAAAAGCAATTCATTCGAATGGTTTTTCAAATTACATAAAGTTGATATCTCCAGTTTTATGATCATTTGATGGAAGAATGCAATTTATTTGACATTTATGACTGCAACAGCTGAAGAAATTAAAGATTCCCAAACTTTTCACAGATGGAAATATATTTAAAAATGAAGTTTTCTCAGTTTCCCTCTATTCCTAAAGATTAACGGTCAGTTTTATGCAATTTTTCTTATGCCTTTTCTCTGGGCCACCCGGCTGGACGCGCCTTTCGTGCAGTTGCCACCCCTAAAAAGGGTCGCCACAGAGTGCCGCACTTACGAGTACGACTGCGAGTATATGCAATCTCATATGCATTATTTTGCATGTCTGGCAATTTAAGCAATTCATGCGTAAAGGTCAAAAGATCAGCGGTGACAGACTTGTGAGGGGAATGGCACGGCTAGGGGGAATGCCCGTCGCCCTGAGGGAAGTTTTTCAATAGAATTTCTCGAGTTTTTCTTACGATAATGCTCTGATTTCCTTTTGCAGCATTTGCATTTGTCCATTGTCCAGTCCGCTGATTAGGCGTGAAGTTCGGATTTGAATAAGAAATTTCCGCATCGGCTGGGGGGTTTTCACAGCATTGCAGTTGCAGTATTTTTGGGTTGACAGAATGCATTTATGTACTTTACTGGCGGGAAAATGGAAAGAAAGTGTTTGCCTGGAGGAAGGAGTAGGTAATGGAATATGTTTCCGTACAAACAAAATAAGTACATTTAATATTAGACCCATCTTTCACTGTTACTTAATCTTAAATTAATCTCGTACATTAATGTTTTTATCATTCTTATTTGCTTTTATTCTCAGAGAATATGGTTCCTGCATTTACGGATGTAGATTTGGTTATACGTGTAGCGCGGCGTGCAGCACCACACCTCAGTCTGGTGTTTGCATATATATTTTGCATAATTCTTTGATATTTGCCTAAACTTATACTTTTATTCCATTAAAATGTCCCTACTCTAGAATCTTCTTGTATGCCAGAAGTTTTCCCCTTAAAAAAACAACACCCAACGAGGTCAACATCAGCTAATTAAGGTCACTTTCATCCCAGCTTCCCAGACCATCAATTTTCCCTTGAAAAAACAGTCTTACAACACGTTCCGCCTTATTATGACCATGCGAACAAAGAACAATAAAAAATAGAGCAAAACCCCTGGGGAGGGTAGAAAAAAGTAACACTTAAAAAATTTGCAAACATGTTTTGCATACAGCAAAACCGATCATCAAATATTCACATTCACACAACGGGGAAAAGAGCGAAAATCGTTGGGTATTTTTTTCACCCAGAATCAGCAGCACCCAAAAGAAAAGAATCTTTGAATGCAACCACCAAAGGCACACGGCACACACGAAGAGATATCCAGCTGCTTGTGAGACCCACGTCACGATCTCGATCATGGGACAGATCTCTTTTGTGCACAGAATTGGAGCGAACAACTGCGAGTGCGAGTGCGAAAATCTACCCCATAATCCGGGAAGAAAAATTTCAGATCAAACTTAAGCAAATAAAAGAAAAACGAAATGAAAGAGGGCTGGGGGGAAATTTTCAAATGTTTATTTGCGTATCGAAATGTGCAAATTTTTCAATGTTTTTCCTTGCTTGAATATTCATAAATCTTTTTTTGGGTAAAAGTTAATTTAAAATTCAATGGTTGGAGGGGACTGTACATACTCGCAAATACATACATACATATGTATGTATATTCGTATTTACATAGATGCCCATACATATATAGAGTAAGTCTAACCTACGAATGACAAATACTTCCGTTGGAGGCCTTAACAAATCCCACACAATATGATTCACTAAAACTACAACTTGATTTATCTTATTTGCGTTGACATCACCTGTCCGAAAGTCGCAGCACAATAATTGGTGTCATAAAAGTTAGTTAAATCATATTTTGGATGTCAGTCAGAATCGGTGACATTCCCCAAATTAGAAGGAACTCCATTGCGTGCTGATTGCCTTGGCCATTGTTCTGATGACACGCCAAATGGTCTCTGTTTCCAGAGTCCATTCCCACCTGTCAGCCTAATGGATAATGGTTCTTTGGCTCTGTCTCGTGGCCCTGTTCATGGCCCTGTCCCCTGATGTGTGCAAACACACAATTACGTTCCGTATGACGAGGGCGTGTCAGGTGGCGCTTGTGCTCTATATAGGGATTGGGTATGGGTATGGGTACGGCATGGCCATGCCCCCATCTGAGCAAACAATAATCACCAATTTACAGCTCGTCATCGAGTCGGGTAAATGGCGACAACGTAATGTCATTTGATGTTGATTTGTGATTGCTGCAATTATATGTAAATTAATTATGGGGTTTCAGTGGTTTAGGGAATGCTTTTCCTTGTGCTGTAACCAAATGTTAAATATACTTTCCATGGAGATAGTTTTTTGCAAGTGAACAACCAGTTTTGGCATGCAAATTGACAAGTCTTTGACTGCGCCCAGACAACTCTCGAAAGCCTCTTCTGTAAGTGGCAGAGACAACTCAATGATGTCTGTAAATGTGTTACGCTCGATCGGGGATTGAGGACTGTGGATCCCCAGTGGGGCAGACAGACAGAGAATACACATCCCATCCCAGACACAGATACAGAGACAGATACAGAAGGCGATGCAGATCTGCAGTTGCAGATACAGTTGTAAATGTTGCAGCTGCCACAGCCACAACCACAGCCATCGAAGTGGCGCGATCATGTGCAGATTCTGCCTTCTCCTTGTGTCGTTTTTTGTTTTGGGAGCTTTGTGGCTGCAGATCTGGAAGCACTTGACATGAAGAAATAATTCCATTGAGTTGGCAACTATGTCAGGAATCTCAAGCGAGACAAAATTAGACAAGAAGCGTGATTTACGGAACCCTTAAAGAGCAAATGCGATGACAATGTCTAGATGTGGATCTGTTTCTGTATCTGTATCTGGGTCTGCGTCTGCGTCGCACATGTGCAAATGGTGCTAAGAGGCGGACCTGATCGACGCTTTCCTTTTCCCTCAGAGAACACAGAACATTGTGATTTATGGGATTGGAATCGATTGGCCTGGAAACTCCAAGACATACACATTCATACGTTTAGTCAGAGCAGAACATATCAAAGCAAATCAAAGAGACAGACAAGCTTTATGCTTTGGTAATTTTATATGGTTGAGCTTGAGCATCGCTCATCGATCATTGATCTTGTGATCATCGCATTGGGGTATTTCCAGACAATAAAAAACACACACAAATTTGTTTTTATGTTACCTATTTAACAGAGAGATCAGACCTTTGCGATCATACACACGCCTCTTTCAGCTTCCGCGTCGTTTGGCGTTTTTTGTGGTTTTGCCCAATAAACAATTTTTGTTTACAAAAAGTAAAATGCTGAATGGGTATGACAAAGCCAATCATTTCTATTCACACCTGATCCCAAAACGAGAACTACTTTCTGGAGTATACCAAGACAGTTGTGCCAATAATTTGTCATTAAAATAGAGCCATATTGTGGATGGGATGCCTTTCCCCCACATATTTAAATTAGTAAACCCGTATAAATTGATCTCCTAAAGAAAAGAACCCGAAAATCGCATCTCGAAAATCCCCCAAGCAATGCGTAATATATTCTAAGCAAATATACCCAAAAAAATCAAATCAAATTTGCATTAACGAACAGACTTTAGATCACACGAGATCTCTGGAACCTGTTCTGTGGGTTCATTGTTTGTTTCGTCATTGAATGTTTTTTTGGAGACTGAGAGCCACACAAAAGCCGGTGTGGGGATTCTTTGCGGTTGCTTATATTTAGTCATCTCTCTATAACTGGTTTCCCTTTGGACATCGCATTTTGTTGTGATTGTGTTCTTGAATTCCATTAATATCGAGACGATAAGTGCTAGAACGAATGTTCGACCAGCGACGAGAAGTCGGGTAGTCGAGTCGAGCATATATAAGACGTACTCAAGTGCCGGCTTAATATCAGTTAACACGGAATCTTCATCGATAGAGGAAGTTACGAAATCAAAAGTGCGAAAATGCGTTGCGTGATATTGTTTGGCTTGATTGCCTGCCTGGCGTGTCTGTCTATGGCCTGGGGCCTGGAGGAGTCGAACAACGATCAGGATCTGTCCCTGTCGCCTGTGGAGCAGGGCATCGAGCAGGCCGTCGAGGGCCAGGTTCGTGCTAAGCGTCAGTTCTATGGCGGTGGCTTCGGACGTCCCTACGGTGGATATGGTGGATATGGTGGCGGCTTCGGACGTCCCTACGGTGGATATGGTGGCGGCTTTGGACGCCCCTACTATGGAGGCTATGGAGGCTATGGACGTCCCTATGGCGGCGGCTTTGGCTTCGGCGGACCCTATGGCGGTGGATTCTACGGATAAATGACTTTGCTTACCAATAAACGAAAACGGAAAGTGTGACAAAATCCATGTGTGTTGTTTCTAGAGTCAGGGATCTGGAGAGCAGCCCCCAAAATTATCTCGAAACTTGACCTCGCCTATGGGAATATTTGTGACCCAAAAGCTGCGTACGTGCGAGGGCGAGGGCGAGTAGAATGCTGCTGGGGAATGGGAATATTTTAAAAATAAATAACAGAAAATCTCCATTTATTTATTAATGTATGCTCCAGGTCGCAGCTTCCTTAGATACACAGACGTACTAATTTTGGCTGCTCCAGGGAACGGAGCTGTGGGGGCCTGCTGTTGGCTTATGTTCCCCGAGCTGTCACGATCTTTGTTTGTTTCCATCCTCTAGATGTGTGTGGGAGGGATTTTGGCTTTTCAGTTTTGCAGCAATCATCACGTACGATTGTCATAATTATCATTTAAATTTTTTATTAGCTGAACCCATGGGCCAATCTCTGGGTCTTTGTTCTGTCTGTTGCTTTGCTGCAACTGCTGTCTGCTCTAAGGAAAATAAATATTTAAATGTTGTCACTCGCACTGCTGACACAAAGAGCCACAAAGATGGATCTTTTTTGGTGGTTTTATTTCACTCCAGAAGTCTCGGCTCATGTCATTAATCACGTTGACAATTATCCTTTTAGGCAGCCTCATCCTTGCTAATCAAATTTGCAACATCTGTGTTTAACTTGCCATCGAATTTTATTAGATCACCTCAATGATGTATTAATCCCCGCTAATCAACATGAAAAGCCCCGCAAATTAGCCACCAATACCCGTAGATGTCTATCGGTGGATGGGTTTATGTGTTTTCGTGGTTTCGGGGTTCTGTTTTCGGTTTACTGGTTTCTGCTACGAGGCAAACAAAACGCCCAAACAAGTTACCCCCCTGGCCACATTGGGACGCCCTCGCTTAAGGTCTGTGACTGGTGCTGTGTGGTGGGTGGGTTGCCTGTCATTGTTTAATTGTCAATAGACATCGGCTTCTATCAATATCATAAAAGCTAATAATTCTCGGTTGGCTGGACGGCAAGAACTGGCTCCGGGACCATCCTCCCCCCTGGCTGTGTAGCTATAATCCCCCACCGGATATGCTCAATCAAAGCTCAAAGTGTGCCTGCCAGGGGGAAGTCGAAGTACGAGTGGGTCTGTAGGTGTGGGAAGGCCTCAACCTCAACCTGTCTGACGTTTGGGGGTGGCTCATCGCATTTCATTCATCATTTTTCGCCTTTTCAACGCTTGCAACCCTCCTTCGGGGCACAGGAGACCGACCAGGACTCTTGGACATGCTTCCTCTCTAACCTCTGTGGCATGGCATATCCACTCACTCCCCGCACCCTTCTGTGGGTAGCATGTTTTGATATTAAAATTGCGTAATTATAATTAACCACATGTGTGTGTATGTGGGGGGAATAGGATAGCGGATGGCAGGGAAGCGGTTTAGCATGTCCTTTGACTGCTTCCGTTCCACATGCCACACAAAAGCCAAGCCGTTTAAAGTTACTTCCAGCCGCCTCTTCTGTGCCACGTGTGGTGTAAGCGAGCTGTGGGCTGTGCCCCGTGCCTCAGGGGCATAATCCATAACTTGGCGAACTGTCAGCCAATTGATATAACTTCCAGTTGACTCACAAGATAATTAAAAAACGGCAATGTTTAATTTAAATATGGGTTTGAGTTTGAGATTGAGGAAGGGTTTCTTTGGAGACAGGAAAGCAGCTCACTGGGCCAACAAGAAGGAACTAAAGAGAGGAGAACGTTTTTTTCTATTTTAATGATTTGAAACAACATGAAATTCCACAAACCTACTTTTTCCCTAACTTTTTTCTATGAATAAAGCTTCATACATACATCACCTAATGCTTATGGCCCACAAAAATCTCTAATTGTAATTAAGTATGGGAACAGTAGAAGATGGGAAACATGGAGCAACCAAAATACATAATGTGGCCAATAAAATTACTGTGAATCCCGAAAGCATTCGCTGAGGGAGTGGTGGGAGCAGCAGCAGCAGAAGGAGTACGAGTACGAGTAGGAGTTGCACTCCAGAGAAATACCAGAAACACAGACACATCGAGAGTTCCAACAGATGAGAATGGGAATGGGAATGGGTTTTGGGGCGATTACAAACGTGTTGCCATTAGTTAACTTCAGCTTTGATTGATTTCAATTAATCTTGGACGCGTGTAATTAATCATTGAACACTTTAATATGGTTAACAACTCTTGACCAAGCAACGGTTAAAAAGGTTCAACGAGAGCCAGCGAACAGGCCAAGCCGAAGACAGACACAGAGTCAGACACAAGTCTTTTGGCTTTGGCAACACTGACAAAGTGACTGACCACAAAAGTTGGGAAGAAGAGGGAGGCTGGAGAGGATGGAGAGATGTCTGTGCGGTTGCCAGGGAAGCCGCCGTCTCTAAGAAAAATGGCCAAGTTTGGAAAATGCGTTGGAGTAATAGTCGGTAACGAAGCGAGACACAGACACACATATTTCCATAGCCACAGTCTTGAGATTCAGTCGCTGTCGAAGGTTTAGACTCTGCCACATTGCCAGCCTTCGCTTTAGACTTTGCTTCAACCTAAGATCTAGCTCCATCGCCCATGCCATCTCCTGCCTCCCCACCATAACTACATACAGCTCCAGCTTTAGCCCCCGACTAATTGTGCTCAGATTTCGCGCCACTTTGGGTTGCTTTGTGGTCATGCCAACAACGTTCATGGGTCCGTGGAAAGCGGTTCGCGATTGATGGCTATCAATGCCGATGACTTATGGTCCAGCTCGCAGACTGAGGCACACATGAAGCATTGACTGCCCCAATGGACCAGGCGAATCCATCCATCTATGTGGCACATTTGACTGCAACTCACTTTGATTATCTATCTTGAGCCGTTGGGGCAATTGCTGTGTTCTCCGCCACTCGTTCTCGTTGCGCGTTGATTTTCCCAGGCTGAACAAATAGCTGGGAGCTGACTTTGGTTTTGTGGTAAGCGATACATGGAAGGTGTCATTAGATCGCGGGGCTCGACTTCTCTTTGCATCAAATGGAGGGATCAGAATAGGGGCTCGACTTCGCTTTGCATCAAATGGTGGGATCACTAGAGAAGCTGTGAAATGGTTAGGGAACACAAGACCCCATTCGGGGCGCACAAAGGAAACCATCCATCGAAAACCAATTGAACGAATTTCACACATGGGCGCTAATGAATTTAATGAAGTCATTTTTCTTTAACCGATTTACAAAACTACTTACAACCGAGCGGCAGTCAGCCTCTGCCTCTGCCTCTGGGGCACTGAGAACAAGCGAGTTCATAATTTTGCATCATTAATCATGGCTCTAACAAAGAGATCTCGGGCATCTACCGATCCAATACCATCCGATCCGATTGACAGCTTCCAAAAAAGGGGGAAAGTAATTTAGGCAGACCGATGCCCGCTTCGATCTGCTGGAGATTTGCTGCTGAGAAATTAAAAAACAATTGTTAATTATTAAATTTTAAATTTTACACTGTGCCACAAACATCATTTGATGTTCGTTTCATCGGAGCTTGCTGTGGGAGCTGCCACATCGCGATCGCAGAGGGGCGCTGGGGGTCTCTGCGGCTCTGCCCGACACCTCACTGATGAGATCATTCATCAAAACCTTAACCTGGCTTCACCGAGTGAAATGAGTTGCCATTGTTGTGAGGGCTTTCATGGAGGAGAGACTCCTGCTTTTTGTCTTCTCTTTTTTGGCATGGGTTTGGGTTTGGGTTTATTTTTGACTGCTCAATTATCACATTGATGGTGTCTGCATGTGGAGATGACTTTAGGAAGACTGGAGACTGGCTTAAGGAAGTTTATCAGCTGAGGTTTGGAATGACTGTGGGGTGCGGAGATATCCAGATGTACAGAGGAACGAGTAAGGGAGATGAGAGTTGAGATTGCTTCCTGTGCTTTAAAATTTAAGAAGTTTTTGAGGGATCTGTTTAGCTACTCGTATATTCTATTTATTCAGAACCATCCTCAATGTACACACAATTATGGTGAGTTTTATCCATAAGATTGAGTAACTTTTCCAGCTATCCGTCCCTACTTTTCCATCATTGTTAAGCTCTTTTTCTCTTTCATATATATTCAATTACAACTTTTTTTAAATCCCAACCATTTCAGCTTATGGAAAAACCATATTTCTGCATTGTTCTTCTCGAAGCTAAGCCTAAATTGCGTTTTTCTTTCTGATGACCAGCACACGGGACATCGGGGGAAATGCGATCATGACCGCAAAGCGTTGCGCTTCATTAAAATCGGATTAAGGAGCGGGCCGGTGAAGTCCGGCCAAAGGACACCCGGAGGCAGACGGCGCTGACCAGTGTCCCAGGGTTTCACACGCTGCAGCCAGAACTGACTGTAAATCTTCGAACGTCTTCGGGCCTTTCAGTATGCAAAAGCACGCAAATCGCTCGAGATGGAAATGGTAATGGAAATGCGTACAAAATCGACCCAAAATCAACCCCAAGACGGTACACATCTCCTGTGTCCAGGTAATCGGGGTGGACAAGCGGAACCCTTTCTGGCGCTGGCCATAAAATTGTGTAAAATTTCATGAAAATCAAGCAGAAAATTGCATTCGTACTGGACAATGTCCAGTCCGATCTTCCAAGGGGGTTGCTGCGATTCGAACTTGGCATTGGAGAAAGAACCCCTAAAAGAAGAACCAACAAACACAAAGGTTACGGCGAGAGGGTCCGCTGGACACTCGAGCTCGAGTTCAAAGTGCTACCTGGACACGCAGCCAACGCGCAGCAGCAGCATCCCATCGTCAAGAATCTCAGAACCATCCAGATGCAGTCCCCAGTGATCTCTCGTATTGTTAACGCTGCCGCCTCTGACCTTTCGCTGTCTCACGCAATTAGGCAAAGTTTTTGAGGTCAAAAATGTATATTCCATTTGAATATTTTGCATTAATCTTTTTTGCATGCGTCCCATGCCCTTCCCTTGCATTCCCTTTGCTGTGGAAGACCTCCAGCGTTTGATTTGAATATGTGCTAATGATTTGTGACATGTTTCGGTTCAGTTCTGTTTCAATCCCCAAAGTAAAGGCTCTTCAGCCAGCTTTTATGGCGAATGTTTAATTCATGGAACCCATCGGACAGACCAGACACATAAATAAAGTTGGGCGTATTGGATTGTGGGGTCCGTAGTCGCTTATACTAAAAAATTAAAAGGGGGAGGCTCGCATGTAATTACACACATGCACACGAAGACACAAACCATGCACACAGAGACATAGACAGACACACACACAAATGACAGGGGCAGGCACATGTGAGCAGTGGGTGACCTTTTGACATGCGCTCTCGAAATACATTTCGAGTGGAGCACACAAACACATGGCCTCTTTTTCGCTCCCTTCCTATCCTCCTCTATATACTTACTGATGTATAGACTTTGTGCATTATATGGCCGAAACGAACCCTTAACTGTTTTTGGGGGCTTGAATGTCAAGGAGCATATTCCCTGGAAATCGTTTGGCTTCAATGTATTTCCAAAATGGACAAACGCAAGACACCATAATTGCTATCACATATAATTGATTCGGGGGAAAGATATACATATATACATAGGCACAGACTCATATGTTCGCATATATTGAAAAATATACAATATTTATATGCGAAAGTTTATCCATAAGGAAACTTCCCCAAGAATGAAGAATTTTGCTCCAAAAACTCTTTATGGTTCTGTTGTCAAAGTTCTTTAATCCCATACAATGTACGACGGAATATGTGAAACTAAAAAATACAAAGTTAACGCCTTGCAGAAAACCAAATGAATCACTTTTTCTTCCTCCCAATGAATCCATCAAACAGGAAAGAGCCCTCCGTCTCATCAAGCATATTGGGTTGACAAAGTTGTTAGCTACGAGAACTTTTTGTGGCTCCTGTTGTGGTGCGAGTATCTCATGCGATGGGATACATTTTCCATGCCATTTTCCAGCAGTACCCACGGCCAGAGCAGCAGCTCCATTTTCACAATGAATCATCGAGCTAAAAACAACAGCACAGAAGAGCCAACTTTTTCTGTGCAACTGGAGAGAGACCGCCAGAGGACCGAGCGAGAGTGGTTGGAGGAGCTGGAGCTGCCGGTCGCGTGTTCGTCAGTTTAACCAGCATGACATGGCCCGGTCCATTGCGGTCCTGGTCTCTGGCATTTTAGCACTTATTCATAAAGTCCTTGCCAGCCGCCCGGCCACGCCAAACAAAAGGCGCAGATACCCCCCCAAGAAGAAGAATTACTAAAAATTTATCAATGTAAAAGTTTTGTTGGCGAGAGAGCAGGAAACAAGCAACAATGTAAATTATATGCCAGTTGGTTTTACCATTTTAGAGGGGATCTCGGGTCCACTGGTGGGAGAGTGGCTTTCCCTTTGTCTGGGAATAGGAGCAGTCCACAGATACATTTCGTTATGTGTTAGTTCACATCTGCATATCTGTACATACATACATACATATGTACATACATATGTGCATATGCTTTGGAGCATGAAAAAGTCCTTGGAATCTAGTATATTATGCATTTGTGTGCATCCACGGGCGGCATGCTGTAAGTTTTAATATTTCAGACAACAGAAAACCCTTTTTAATACGTGGCTTTTTCGAGAGTAAATTGAAAATAGGAAAATGGAAAACATATGAGTAGTCCAAATGGAGAAAGTAAGTAGAAATAAATCCTAGCAAAGCCTTAACTCCTCAAAGGGACACCCTGATTTTCATTCAATTTATTTATGAGCAATATATTTATTATGTAAAAGGGAATTTTAAAATTCTACTCTAAATTTACATCGAATTAAATTAATTAAAATTAAATTATTAAAATTATAAATTCCGAATTTTTATGAAAATATTCACAAAAACCTTACGGACCCAGAGACCAGAGTTCCATCTAAAACTTTTACAGATTCTCACCACATCTCCGCCCCCAACTCAAACCGTATTCCCCTTCGGACCACCTACTTTCAATGAACTGTCGAAAGCAGCAGCATCAACCGAACAGGGCTAAAAAAAAATGGCCAACATGATGTGGAGAGCAGCTGAGAGGAGCAGGAGGACAGAAGAATGGTGTAAAGGAGGTGAGGCCGTGTGGCAGAGGCTGTGGCAGTGGCAGCGAGTGCAAAAAGGCGCTCAAATGGGGTTGTCAGTATTTAACCCAAAGGGGTTGGAGGTGCCGCCCGACTGCGCGAACTCCGAGCAGTCTCTGGTCTCTGGCCGCTGCCGCTGCCGCACACAACAATGTAATGGGTGGCGCTGCTGCTGTCGGTTCTGTTTGGGGCTGGTGGGAGACAGAGAGAGGATCTGAGTAACATACGAGGCACTAACAAGAGGTGCCGAGAACCACGAGATTAGGTTCACAGGCAACGGAGGAGCAGACGCCTGCAGGATGTTGCACAGAGAGCAGCATGGACCCCACATATAACTCATGGAAATTGCGCGTACGGGAGCGGGACATGACATCTATCCAATTGAATTAGACTCCGAGTGGGGGCCAGAGAGAGACATCTAGAGACATCTGGCGGTGTTAATAAAAAGCAAATACTCGTACAATTTTTTCTAACCGTTTTTTGTTTATTTTTATAAGAAAACAGCACAAATTCCGATACAGTTAATGATAAGGTAGGAAAAACAGCCACGCGATAGAGACAGGAAGGGCGACTGAGAGCAAGAGAGAGACGCAGCTACAAAGGCAGAGCGAGAAGGCTGCAGAGCAGAGTAGAGGCGTTGCCAGATTCCACTTGGAGTGAAACTGCGCCTGTATGAGTGAGAGAGAGAGAGTGCGAAACTGAACGAAACTCTGAGACTTTTGAGTGGAGTCCAATTGGAAGTGAGTCTCTGTGGGAGCAGAGAAGTCGCCACCCCACCCCTACCAGGGAGGCTCGCACCAACTCTGGGACCAAGACCACCGCATATCGTTCATCATCCAATTGAACGTTTGCACTGTGCTCTGGCCTTCCTACCCTCCAGACACCAGAGGGCGCCAGCGGTCGCCCGTTACGCCCTTTCCCTGGATGGGGGTATCTTTCAGGATGGGGAGTGGGTTGCTGTTGGGGTGTGAGAAGGCTTCTGTGGATGGGGCTCTGCTCTGGAAGGGGGCTCGGCTCTGTGGATGGGTTCGCTGTAGATGGTTTTCTGAGGTTCCGAGGAGTGCAAAGTGCTGTGGCCACAATTTGGCCCTTTGGACTGCCACTGCAACTTTTTTGCAAACTTTTGCCGCCTGCGACACTTTTCCAATAGCCATTTCCCGCTCTCTTTCGCACGTATCTCTGCATCTCTTTCTTGTGAAAAATGAAGTGTCGACACCGTTGCGTGGCTGACGGCGATTTCTGCTGCACTTTTCCCTTGGCAATTTTCACTCTTTCTTCCATTCATTGCGTGCAAATAGCTGACCATAAAATGCTAATTTCAATTGAATGCTGAATCCGACGGGCTACGAGTATTCTCCTCTTGCTGACTGTGAAATCTCCTATTCTGCTGCAAACGAAACGATGACGTGTGGGCAGGAAATAATATCCAACAAATGGACATATCAAGTTACTTCAGAGGTGTCCTCGTTAAAATAGAATTCAATTATACTCGTACATACATAGTTATGATTTCATGTTTTGGCACTTCCCAAACGTGTACTACCCCCAGACACGTAAGCGCCGCGAAAAGGAAGAGAGTGGGGCCTCTGCCTGATCCAATTAGCCAAGAAATATTATAATTACATTACGACAGTCAATGGGCTTCAGTTGTAAAGTTCTATTAGGGGTCGCTCCATAAGTACATTGAGCGTTAATAATACGATATTTGTTGCTGGTTCTAAGTAGTTATAGGTGGATTGGGGGCACCACTAAATTATGTTACATACGAGTACGAGTAAACAGTAGAAAACAGGAATTAGTACTGTCCATTACGATAATTGATATCTCTTTTTAATATCCATTTAATTGAAAGTCATCCAAAGCTTACTAAATTGAGCTGCTTGCATATTCTGTATGCAAAATTAGCATTTTAAAAATGTCATAAAGAACTCGGGGGTTTCTGGAAAGTATTCCACGGAAGCAGATGAACATTAAGAATTTATACATTTTTCTAGTAATTAATTGAACAAAGATATAAAACTGGTATCCCAATAAAAAGTTTGCTTGCATTAGTTATATTGCAGCTCTTTGAATTCGATTAATTTGTATGATGTCATTAAATCGGATAAGATTTATCTCTCGATGAAGGATTAATCACATTAAATTGCTTAAAATATTCATTGACATTTTCAAAGATCACGCAATAAAAGTTTGCCATAAAATAATGCCATAAATGTTTTGAAAAATTCCAATTGGACAACACGTGCAGGGGAAGATTGCCGTCTAAATTTGAATATGTTTAGGCCTTTTCAGCTTCTCTTGTTTATATATACCCATCTATGTATGTAAATCCTATTGTCCATCATACATAATCCTACAATCTTTGTACCGGAAACTTATCGCAGTTTCCTTTCGCTTAGCAACCAATAGAAATGTACCTTTAAAGCAAACATATCGGCCATTATTCCAACGCCAAACTCTTCTTAACAGATAAGAAAGCCCACTTAAAGCACCTACCAAAATTTGTGAAAAATGTAGAACGCACTTAAAGCCAACCAACCAGAGAGGAAAGAACTGCTCGGAAGATTCCAAGGCGAATTTCGGGGAGGAGACTGCGTCGCATTTTAAAGTTAACAAAAAGTTGGATGTCTAGAAAAACGACACAGAGGAGCAGCAGATAAAGAACCTTAACGGTAAAGTACGAGTATCTAACAGATGCGTCCAACAACAACAGCAGCAGACTAATAAGCAGAGAGGAGGCAGAAGCACAAGCAGAGATACAGCCACAGAACCAGAGGCAAACGAGTTCTTTCTTGTTGGAACTTGGAACCGAACCCGATGTGTGTGCTCCGCTCTGCTCTGAGCGTTTTGCACTCAACGAAAGTCGAAAGAGAGCGCCTCACACCATTTCCATTCCGTACTGGTACCACATGGTGGTGGTGCTGTGGAGTGGTGGTGGTAGTGAGAAGAGCGTTGGTATGCTAGTGGTAGTGGTGGTGGCAAATCAGCCAAACGCGTTGAAGGTCTTGCCCCGCCACCAGAGAGCAGACCGGAGCACACACAGGGAGTGCGACCGAGAGCGGAGATTTCCACTCAACTGGCGCCGAGCCATTGGAAAGGCGTGAGTGCAACAAGAGCGGCAATAGTATGCAGTATCTGTGTGGTGGTGTGGAATGAGAGAGATTTGTGTGATGTGTCGTTAGGTCGAAACGGTCGAGTCGAGTCGGGTCGGGTCGTGTACCTTTTGCCACAAATGTTTTGCCAGTCAGGCTAAACTGACTGAGATTTTGCTGCTCCGCATGACGCGCATTTCTATCGAAGATACTGAAATATACAAACTAGTGTAAAAAGTACTTGAGAGATGAATCTTTAAAGTTCAGCACTTTTCGAAATTCGTATTACTTCGTGTGTGTGCAACAGCGAGAGAAAAAAATTCCAAAAGAAAATAATAATAAATATAGGAAAAACCACCAAGTGTCAACTGAGTGAAGCGTGAAAAATGTTCCAAGAATATAATCACAGAAATTTGAAATAAATTTCCTAAAAATATTTGTATCTGAAACGAGCGGCAGCCGCAAGGAAATTAAACGAAAATTCAAATAAAAGATCAATTAAAGGAGAGATTTCAATCCGAGTCGATCGTCGTGCGAGAGAGTGCGTGCAAAGTGTATTCCAGCAATTATCCCACGTGTTCCGATCCGGCCGCCAAAATTATTACGCACAATTCCCTGAGCGTGTACGGTGGCGGCGTCATGTGCGCCTCCCCGTCCACGGCTCCCGGTTTCTTCAATCCGCGGCCCCAGTCCGGCGCCGAGCTCTCGGCCTTCGATCTGGGACTCTCCAGGTCGATGGGGCTGGGCGTGCCGCCGCATACGCCCTGGCATGACCCCAATCTGGGCAGCCACCTCCATGCCACATCGGCGGGTCCGGGCGGTTCGCTGGCCGGCACCACAGGCACCAGCACCGGCGGCGGTGGCACCACACCAAGCAGTGTCGCCAGTCAACAGTCGGCGGTGATCAAGCAGGATCTGTCCGGCCTGTCCTCATCCACGGCGAACCACAACCAAAGCTCCCATCACGGCATCAAGGAGGATCTCTCCAGCCTGCCCAGCGCCAACGGAGGCTCCTCGTCGGGCCATCATTCGAGTGGCGTGCAGTCGGGCCATGGCCCGGATATGCTGCCCATCATCAAGGGCCAGCCCGCCAGCTGTGGAGGAGGAGGTGGCAGTGGGGGAGGAGGAGGCAGCACCACGCCCAGCTCCCAGGCCAACAGTTCGCACTCGCAGAGCAGCAACAGTGGCTCCCAGATCGACTCCAAGCAGAACATCGAGTGCGTTGTCTGCGGCGACAAGAGCTCCGGCAAGCACTACGGACAATTTACCTGTGAAGGTGAGTACCCATCATCATCTGCGGATGTAACATAATCCATTGTTTGGGGGTCAATTGATTTCGACTTGCACGCGGAGCACACGGAGTATCTTTCGGTTGAAGATGACCAAACAGAAATTGGCATCGCAGTTTTTCGTAATAGAAAGGTAACACAAAAGCGTGCCAGCCAGCCGCTGATTTTTGACAGTTTTCGGTGAATTATGGCAGTTTGATGAGTTGGCAGTAAAAATCCTCCACTAGGCAAAGATCTTCTCTGCACTCCGATGGATGTGGGTGTGTGTGTGTGTGTGTATCTTCTATGGCATGCAAATCTTTTGGCGGGAGCACAGCTGGAATGTATCTTTTTCTCAGCCTGGGAAGTGGCCAAACGAGCCAAAGTGCAGCACAAGACCTTGCTTGGAGTTGATCGGGCCCGAAATCATGTGGAGATACATTTACGAGCCAAAAGTTACGTTTATGGCATGAAAGATACTTTTGCATTTTGTGCTTAGAGTCATCATCCTAGAACCATCAGTTGGGATTTTAGAACTTAAAATACTTACAAAATATTACAACCATCCAGAAATATATTGAAATATTTCCCAGCTCATTTTTTGAACAAATATCGTTTAAGGAAAGATTTCCCAGATACTTTTGCATATCTGGTCAGCCGTTACAGTTAGATAGAAAGAGAGAGAGAGGAGTGTAGCTCTTGAGATACAAAAGTGTAGGTTTACACTCGTATAGGGAGATGGCCTGTTAGGCGACCCGAGCACGCACTGAACCGCCAGAGTCTCAACGTTCCAGCTTATCGTCAGATAAAAAATTATTATCTAAATAAAATACGGTCCATGCTTTGTCCTAAGCCAAACACAATTGTTGTGCAAACATGCAAATTGTGCGGCGGTGGCGGTGGCGGCGGCGGCGGCTGCTAAATGAAGCGCCCACCTTTTTATTGTCTCTCCCTCTTAGATAGAGATGGAGATAGAGATACTCGTACTCTGAGGGAACTGCATTCAGAGAGTGAGAGAGAGGTGGCAGGGGGAAAGATACTCGTACTGCGGCTGTGGCATTTAGTGCAACTTCACGTTGAACTTGTCATAATCGTATCTCTTCAACTGTTCTGGCAGCAGAGCGGAAGAATTGCCTCTAGAGAGAGCGAGATACAGTGGGAAGAGACACACTTTAGATACAATTCCGCTTGCCACGGTTAGCGGTTGGTGGATAGAGTACTACCTCCTCTCTGATTGCACCCACTGTAGTATGTTTGGCGGGGTGTTTTGTGGCTTTTGTAGGCGCTGCTATTATTATTAATCACCGAGCATTTTGTACGCATGCGCAACCCACAAGAACAAGAACAATCTGTGACCGCCTCGTTGCATTCTGAAGGTGTTTTCTCTCCCTCCACTCCATTCCACTCCACTCCATACCACTGTCCCTGTGCCCCACGTCTCGCTGCGGTATGTAGTGCATGGGTATCTGCCGCATCTCTTGCGCTCTCTGCCTGTTGGCTCTGATGATGTTGCCACGATAGCAATCTATTTTGTTCTATGCAATCGCCAGACAACCTCAGCCTTAGCTTAAGCTTCACTCACAGGCAAACCTCTATGCCTACAAAATGAAAATAAAACTAAGCAAAAAAATATCATAATAAAGCGCATAGAAAGCGCATACATGTCTCAGGGCTCATATCATTGCTGGGGTTCTAAGAGGTTTCTTTGGAGGTGAACTCAAACCCATAATGTGCCTGGGTCTCGTCCTTCAAGGTGCAGATACATTTTGTTGCTTTTTTCGAAGAGAAAAGAAAAGATATGGGTAGTACCTCCGCACCAACCCGTTTCGCGACTGTCTGTGTCCGTATCCATGTGCTCACTTGTCCGTCTGTCTCGCCGTCCATCTGTCTCGCTGTCTGTTGTCCGTGTGTCTTGCTGTCCAGTTTCCAGGTTTCAGGGCACGGGCACACGAGAGAGCTTGTCGGCTCAGTATGTGAAATTTATGCCAAGACACCCTCCCTGCACACAGAGAGCGCTTCGTACTCCCAAGATTAATTGTAGCTTATGCGTGTTGTCTGTTCCTGTTCCTGTTCGCTTGCCCTGCCATGCCCAGCCCTGCCCTGCCTTGCTGCCTGCTCCTTGCCAAACCAAAGCCTCTGCCTCTGCCTCTGCGTCTGGCTCAACTTCAACCCATTGTGGTGGCAACTTGTTTGATTCCACACTCTCTGCCACACAGCTGTTGCAGCCTCCTATTTCTCGGGTGAAATTAGGCAGAAGATACGCCAACGTTTTGCACTCATCAGCCAGCGCTCCAAAGTGCCTTCTAACCTTTTGCCAGCTCCAAAAGTCACGGTTCGGTGGGGTTCGGTCGGGGTCTCAAAAAAATGTGCGCTGATAAAAATGCCTTGATAATATTAATGATGAGCAGTGCATGGCTCTAATGTGGCCAAAAGAATCCGCTATGGAGTACAGACAACAGACTCCTACCTCCTATTAATTTAGCCATTTGTCATGGCTATTAGGGGCCCAAAAGAGTAGATATCCCCGTGGATCCTGCATCATCAATCAGTGGCAGTGGGAAAAGAGCTGGCAAAATATTAAAACTACATAATTCTTGGCCAGCATTTCCCTCGAATCCATTGAATTTCAAATTGCAACGCGAAAAACTATCTCAGCACCCATGTCAAGAGGTGGAATTAACATAATTTATCTGCCGCTCATGACAATGACAAATAAATTTTGCGAAATATAACAGCAACTCCACAAAGTATCTTAGTATCTTGGCATGTATGCAATTAATTAAAACAAACATCAACTAAAGCTGTAGCTCGAGCTGCAGTTGAGGCTGAAGCTGAAATTAAGTGCAGCTCTGATACGGAGAATATAAAGAGTTGTAAGAAATTGCCATCACAACTAATTGTTAAGCGCCAGCCGAGGCCCATTAACTGCCACAAATAATGTGTGTGTGAAGTGCATCCGCCAGATACAGATTGTCAACTCGGGTGGCGGCTGCTACTGCTGCTGCTGTGGCTGTTGCTGCTGCTCCATTTGCAACATTTTCTGCAACATTCAACTCATTTAAATAGATTCCCACGTTCGACAATTAAAGAGCAGCTCCCGAAAACCCAAATCCGTAATAAAATTCCAAGTTTAAGGAGTAACTTCCTTTGGTTATCCACAAAATTCTGAATGTCGCAGATCGCTTGGTCAGTCTGTCGTGTATCTCTGTATCTTTCGCTTTCTTTTCCTTATTCATTCCTTCCTTTTGTGCGGAATTGCATTCAACATGTGTGGCTTTTTAATTAACTTCATTATGATGTGGGTAAATAAATTACTTGTGGGGAAGTTTTCTGAAATTTCTGCTTCTCCTAAAAAGTGGATCTATTTGACAATTCCGAATTCTGCGACCATCTATTTGATCTGTGCATAAACTCATCAAATGTTAAGCGATTTCTATTTTGTTTTTCCTCACATAAATCACTTGAGAAAACTGTCCAAATTATATCTGATTATAACATAATCTTTTTCCAAATTTAATATTAACCATTTCTTTGTTTGAAATCCCATTTCGAATTGGTTTTTATTCTGAATGCAAGATACTTTCCACCTCTTGACAATCTGTTAAATGGCGCTCGACTCTAAAATGCATGTTTCCCTGTGAAAATTCATTCGACTTTAAGCATTTAACAAAGCAAAAAACATAAATCAATTTGCTGTCCGTGATACCGACCTCCTCCTCCTTCTTCCATTCGCTCTTCGAAAACCCGAATATTAAAAGATACAAAGTAAATACGAATCCAGAAAATTAACAACGCCCACTGGAGGATTGCAATTTATGACGTTCGCTCGTTTTTTTTTTGGGAGGCAAGTAACGCCCGCAGCCAGCGGATTTCTTATTTATTAATTAGCAAGAAATGGAAAATAAATTCGAGGCTTGTATTAAAAATTTGCATTTAGTTCGGGCTCGAAGCCAAAGCAATGCAAAGGAGGCTGCTCCCCGAATCGAGTCAATTTCTTGCCCATAACATTTATCAAATAAATCGCATTTTGATAAACATTTATAACTTCCGTGCGATTTGCAGTCTGGTCTGGCTCTTGATTTACAACTCGGTAGCAGCTCTTTGCGCCCCTCGTGTGTGAGAGTGTGTGTGCCATGTGGCATGGGGTAACTTATGGCCTCAATGTTTATGTTGACAAATTTTTATGTTCCGCAAGGAAATAAATATTACATATGGGAGGGTTAACGCAACGCTGGAGGGTTAACGATTATGTCATAATAATCATATTTATAGAGAGAAAACAACAGAAAGAAGGAGATTAACGGAGGAGAAAGACTCAATTCTTTCCAACGTAAACAGAGCTCTGATATTTGCATGTTCGCACAGACAGAATGTGTCTATGGATTAACCATTTAACCAATTTCGTAACACTCTCAAATATACAGAAGCAAATAAACGGAGAAAAAGAGAATCTTTCACCATCCAGCTGGGAGTGGGGCATGAGGGATTACTCAACGTTGTGTCAACATTAATGAGCTCAGAGCTGAACCCTTCATTAAAAATAAGCCAGCCAGCCAAGCCAAAGGAAAATCACCAAAAACAAAACTTAATTGTACAGATATTGTTCAAACAAAGAAACAAAAACAACAAAAGCTGCATTCAGCAAAAGCCAGCAAGGAGCAGCCGCAGCAGCAGACATTGTAATCATTAAAACTTGGCTTGTAGTACAAATCGTTGTACTTAGAAGAAATGTTCAAGCCAATAAAGCAGCAGCCGACCCTAGACAGAGACTCAGACTGAGACTGAGACTGAGACCCAGATCCAGTGGAAGGTCTAACCCAGTGGAAATCCCTCTGTGGAAATGAGGCGCAAAAAATTCATCCTGACACGATGCGATTTCTAACAAAAAGGGGCGCCCGAAAAAGACTGAAAGACTGCAGTAGGGAAATCGTGAACTACCGACTTGATCCGCTTTATAATGTAACGGTTTAATTAATTATGTTAAGCTTTTGGCTCTCGAGAGATCTGCTGCTGCTGCTGCTGGGGCTCTGGGGGCAGAGAGTCGTCTCGGTTGTGGCTGCCACTTCATGCGCAATTTTCGTTTTCAACTAACTTGGTCTAATCGATCAGGCCCAGCGAAATGTTGGCTGCAACTTTTGCTTGGCACGTTTTTATTTTGTGTGCATCTCCGTAGTGGCTGTGTGGCACTTGCAACATTTGCTAGAACCGATCTCTGGTACGACATGCCCCGCAGTGAGAGACTGGGGACTAGGTCTGTGCTGAGCTGTGCTGGGCTGAACTGAGGCCTGGCCGAGACTCTTTAATGGTGCAACAGGCCAAGCAACACGACGGTGGAGCAGCAATAACCTCTCTTATCGCCATGTGTCGCTCTGTGGTCCGAACACCACAGCTCTTCTTGTACACAGTACATGACCAGGGCAGACCCTGCTCCGACTCCAACACCGACTCCATCTGCAGCTTGTGGCTGTGGCATAGAGCTGCGCTGCCCAACTTGCCGCATAACTTCACATAGCATCAGTTAAATCAAAGCTAAATCGCTTATCTGAGCTCGTCGGCGTTTTCCTTTTGGTCGTTTTTGTATATTTTTGCAACGTGTAGATCGTTGTGACATATGAACACTCCAAGCAGCACTCCGTTGTGCCAACAATTGCGGAAAGTTCTAGGCAGCAAGAGGACACTTTCGAAAGAGCTTCCCAGTTTTGCCAATTTGATTTACAGTTGACCCATATTGGGTAATAAAGCAGGGCCTGGAGCCTGGGTATCAATCCCAGAGGGGGGCCGCCACCTGTTCCGGCTCTTTTGTGTTCTTTTGCCGTCAGCTTGGCCCGGTCGTAATCAGTGCATTTTGTAGATACTTCGTACTCGTACCACAGAAGAGTGGCATGATGATGGTGGGGATTCGTGTCTGTCTGTCTGTCTCTCAGTCTATCTGTGTGTCTGGTGGGGGCTCTGGCTGTGTAATTATGTTTCGGTTGTACTCCAGATATTTTGTCTAGCCACCTCTGGACTCCCTCCAGTTCCAGTTCCAGCTCAAGCTCCAGCTGTAGTTGGAAGTCTCCGCGGAGTCTTGCAGTCTTTTGAGTGGCGGTGTGTGCTAATTACTTGGACTAGCTGCTTGCACCATGTAAGCTTCAACATTTAATTATTGCACCTTAATGATGGCTCTCTCTCTCTGTCTCTCGTATGTGTTTTAATAATTAGAAAATGAGCCAAAGTCAAGGCTTTGGCTCTGGCTCTGACTCTGACACTGGCTTTGACTTTGCATTGCAGTTCTTTGAGCCCAGCGATCATTGACCGCGAATGCTGAGAAAATTGAATTGATTGCAGATATATGTATGCCAAAAGATATAGATACTCTCGCCAAAGATACAGATATACTCTCACCCAAGACACAGCCACTCTCTCCAGCGAATAATATAGAGATTCTAGAGTTGGCAGAAGCCAACTAATTTAACGTTTTAAATTGCTCAGCCAAGCGGCAAGCAGACCATCTCGTGTCTACGTATCTAAAGATAGTACTTTTGTTGGTGGTGCTGCTGCTGCAGTTTCAGGAAGTTCAATTAATAAAACGCTTAGCTTAGCTTAGTTCTTGGAAAACCCCTCGTAACTGTATTGAACGCTTTATGGCGCGTAGCGCACGCGATACGAAGTCTCGTACTCTTCTGCCACCCTCTGGCAATTAGGTGAAGCGGTAATTGAAACTACCGCAAAGTTGGCTCTAGACTAAGCCAAAGCTAGCCACTTAAGTTAGCAGAAGTCTTAAGCTTAAGCTTAAGCTGCAGTCGAAGCCATAGAGAGGGCAGTGCAAGGGCTTCCATCAGGGGCGAAGCTTCCCACAGGTTGTCATCTCCCTCTCTCACACACTCTCCATGGGGCGATCCACCCTTTTTCGGTTATTGATATAACACGATATCGTATCCCTCCTACCCCGCCTTGGATTTTGGTTTACGGTATCTCAAAGCTACGTCGTACTCGTACTCGTACTCGTATCTTCATCAATAACGACGACGCGCGCATCTTTCGCATCGCATCGCAACGTACACTGGGGATGGGGCAGCAGCTCTAGATAGAGTCGCGATAGGCGCATATGGGCAGTGTGCCTCTGTTGCACACAGTTCTTTCAGGCACAGGCCGGCCTGGCTGCAATGTCTGTCTGTCTATGTGTCCATCTGTATCTCTCTCTCCCTCCAACAACAGCAGCGCGAAGGTGCAGTCAAAGTTTAGTGGAAGAAGCAAAAGATAGCATTGGCTAAGAAGGGGTTAAGCAGTGGAAAGAAGAGGTGGCAGAAGAGAGCAAGAGGAGCGGGCAGATAGATGGTGGGGGACAGCTGAAGACGACGAAGAGAAAAAAAGGCAACGGTACGTTTTGGCAGAAATCGTGACTTGGTACAATATCGTTATTCGTAGATCATATGGTGTAAAAGCATCCAGTGTGTGTGAGTGTGTTGTATCTGTGTGAGTGTGTGCCCAGGTGTATCTATGTGTGTTCGTGGAGTATCCACTAGATGTGTCTGTGCCCGAGTCTTGGGTTGGTCTCTGGAGCAAACCCACAGGCGGGCGGCACTCAGGAGTGGAGAATAGTGAATGCTCTCTGAAGCTATTATGAGATGATCTGGGATGTGATGGCATTTGACCAACAATCCTCAACTGATTAGCGAACTTCTTCTTTTGAGCCCTGTAGAATAAACCATCTTAATTTTCCCTTTCTACCTCTCTAGAGTCACTTGCCTATAGCGCATTAAGCGATCGACTTTAACTTTCCATCGGTTTCAATTTGCTGGCCACGTTTTCTTTTCCCCCATTTCGGTGGGAGGCTGCAGAGCCACACGATCGCAATGGCAACGAGAAAAAAAGCATTGAAAAATCTTTTATAGCCTGTGATCGTATGCTATATGTGAGGGATGCGGGGGACTGGTCGTTGGGGGATATGGTGGGTTGCAGGGAGTATAGGATCGAGTCCGTATAAACGCTCAGCGCTTACATATTTTGTTTGATGATGATTTTACAGCTTAAAACGAATTTTATGAGCATATGCCATTGTTTTGAGTTATTGTGAGAAATTTTCTTGGTGTATGGCCCAAAGCCAAATGGCCCAGACAATGCTAGCAAGCCGCCCCCCACTCCCCTGCCCACTTTGGCCGAAGCTCTTTATGCAGAAAACTCAGATGCAGATGCAGATGCTGCCTAGGAGAGCGAGAGCCCCCCAGTGATACACATGTTTAGATACGCGTCGGCGACATTAACTGGCAACAACACCCCAGCATCCCAGCCTCTCAGTTTCAGCCTTAGTGCCAGGTCCAGGGTTTGGGTTTGGGTTTGGCTTTGAGTTTGAGTTTGGGCCTCTGTCCTGAAGCACTTAGTCGAAACGAGCCGTGGCCGATCTGTCCGTCTGGCCCCTTAACAGTAAATTCGTGGCATCCGCGGCTGCCAGTTTTCCTTCTTTCGGTGCGGATTCCACAGCTTGGGCCAAAGTACGAGTACGAGTACGAGTATCTCCGTGGCTGGCCAAGATACACTTTGTTAATTGAAAGCCATTAAAGGTAATTTTATGGGAGGCGTTAAGCCATGAAACGTGTAACATGACCATTGACATGGGCATCACCGAAAGGAACCAGGCAACTGCGACTCGGCTGCGAACTGCGATTGTTGTCATGAAGTGAGGCTGGAACTCACTTTGCTTTACAAGTGGTAACAATTCTTTGTACTCCCGGGGTGCCATGGAATTTGTACAACTTGCTGGAAAAACAAAGACATGCCTCAGCCGAGCGGGGGGTTTATTCCTAAATTTCTCTAAGAAAAATTCAAGTATCTGTATCTACATGTATTAATATTCCTCGTCACTTTTCTTTTTCAGGCTGCAAATCATTCTTCAAACGCTCTGTGCGACGCAATCTCACCTACTCGTGTCGCGGCAGTCGAAACTGTCCTATAGATCAACATCATCGCAATCAATGTCAATATTGCCGATTGAAAAAGTGTCTCAAAATGGGCATGAGACGCGAAGGTAAGACTCTCTCCCCTACCTCTCTTTATAGCTAATATAAGTATAATAAGTGTTCCTCAGCAAAACATATAGAACATCTAGAACAAAGAGATTCCTGGTTGTGGGTCAATTAAAAGTCAAACCTAGAGGCAAACAAAATAAATTAAATGATCGACAGAGGCAGCAGAGCAGAGCAGAGCCACAGAAGAGACAGAACGGAAGTAGAACAGCTTTCAGATGGCGGACTCGATGACTAAATGTCACATGGGGGTGGGTGGGTGTCGTTTCGGTTCAGTTTGAGTTATTTGGGTGCCAAGAACTATGCCAAAGAATGTGGATCACATCGGATCAGGCCAAATATCAGGCGGCTCTCTAGCAGAGCGGCAGTCTCTGGGGTACAATCCCCCCGTCGGACGCCGCCCGCTGCCTCGCTCTCGTGTGGCAATCATCCACGCACCACAAATTGCTTTACCCAGAAATGGCCGTAATAGAAAAAAATAACAATTAGGCTGGCGGGCAGGCGAGTGCAACATTTTGACCCCAGAGATCAAATGCAAACTCGTTCGATCATTTGTTCATAATTAAACAAGAGAGGAAGGCAAGGCGCCAGCTTCTGGGGCACAAACGAAGCTTCAGATACTCTTAAAATTACATATTTAATGGAGTTTTTATGTGTCCGTAGTAATATTTGTATTTCTGTCCATAATTCTATACTGAATCCATCCACGAGAAGATTCTGTGCAAAGTTTCAAGCTGCCTAAACACTGTATAAATCTTTATGCACTGGCAGAAACTTGAAGAGACTTGTAGACTATCCATAAAATCTATCAGTTAATCAATGCCGACTGCTGGCCAATATGTAACTAATTTGTAAGCAAAGCCATGCCAAATATTTGGCATACTTGGGTGAGACTTGTTTTCCTGGCAAACGCGCTCACAGATTGCCAAAGGCAGCGGCTCCACTGATTGACTGATTGACTGACTGACTGGGAGACTGACTGACTGACTGACTGACTGACTGACTGACTGACTGGCAGACTGGACTGACAATGGCCAGTTACACTTGTCAGCATTAACAATTAACGTCTGTCAGGGAGAGATAGAGCCCAAGACTGCAGTTAGTGGACGCTAAGCTGTTATTATTTGCACTAATATTGACAGGTTTTTCGCAAAATGCTAATAACCAACGGCAGCCGACGTCTCTACAGACTGTGCGGACTGTACGGATCTCTGTCTGTCATACATCGATTTGGGTTAAGAACGAAAACGTTAATTTATGGCGACTATGGGCAATTAAAATGCAGCTAAAGCCACAGTGCTGTAGACAGAGCTACGCCGCCTGGCCTGTCCTCTCAATGCACTTGTAATTAAATGAATATAAACATTTACTTAGTCCCCGACTAAGCCCCGACTATGGCTATGGCTATAGCATTTCAAATTTACCTAACCCAATGTTTGCTCGAGCCGCGAGACAAGTTTTTGGCTAATGACACAGTCTGAACCCCCCAGGTCCGAGCTCATATCTACAGAGATACAGAGCTACCTGTTGTTGAAGCCCCATTAATTCCGATTATTTCCTCACTTCTCGCGACACCGAGTCCGCCACCAGATCTCCTACTTGTCCCACTGCTAATAAAACTCAAAAGAGTTCAACACCTCTTTTTCTCTGGAGAGGGATTCGCCTTGAGTCACACATTTCCTCAATGTAATGACAAGTTCTGCGTAAAACTAGTCCCCGCTCCTCGCACCTCGCAATCAGAGCTAACAAATCGTGGGAAAATCTCATTTCTGCATAGAATATTTCCTTCGTTTTTACCCTCTTTAGGCGAGGTGGAGCGATAGGGGGGTGGGGGGTCAGTACTTTAGCCGTAAAGCGGGACAAAGGTGGTGCCTGGGATGACCCTGGGTCAAGAAATTGTACGGGTTTTGGCATACAAAAAGCCGAAACCTGAAACAAAATCAACATGAAATCTGTGTTCCGGGTCGCTCTAATTAAATTCCAGTGTCAATTGGTCAAGGGCCGAGGGGGGGCTGGACTTTCAGCGGAAGGGAAGATGCAAGAACTGGTCAGAGATATTTTTACCATACATTTTCGATCGAAAAAACGAGTTTTTATTAAGGGAAGCAAAATTTGACGGAATTTATTCTATTTTTTAAAGGGATTTTGTGGGTAAAGGGACAGGAATCGTATAGGAATGCGGATGGGATATTTAATAGGGAGGGTTTTTTTTGGCGGCTTGCTGCATTCCAAAAGATTGAACTCTGCTGTGCACTTTGACCCCGAAAGGAATTCGAAATGCAACACCTGCATTCGGGGCTTGGTTCGAACGCATTTCTTGGCCAGAGACAATGGCCAGAGATCGCGGGCTTAGTACGAAAGAGACTTTGCTGGTTAGGAAAGTGGGTCAAGCAAAGGTTTGTTTACACCTCAGCCAAAGCAGCCACAGCAGGCACTCCACACCTTTATACGACAGACAGCAAACACACATCCTAGACACACCTAGAGCTCCAAGAGAGAGAGACACAATCTGGCCAACAAAATCAAAGCCTTGGGGCCTTAAAACAAAGCAATGGCAAAAACATTATTATTGATCGAAGCTCTCATTGTACACGTACAGCTGGAAAGGGAACCTGAAACTCTGGCAGCACATTCAGCACAAATCTCTACCTGGAAACATAACGTAACGTCTTTTGTCGAGTGATTTCCTTGATCTGAAAAGCGAAAGCACTTTTGGTCAGTCCGGCACACACATGATCTGGAAATCCCTTTTGCATCGCGGTCCCCTGGAAAGGTGTTTGTTTATTGCTTTACCGAAGCAATTAAGCTAAGGGTTGCTGAGGCACTGACAAGACGCAGAACCAGTTCCTTGACCACTGTCCGGCCAGGGGAGAGTGCGAGAGACACTTATTTACAGAATATATTTGCGTAATTGTGCAGAGCGAGAGGATTCCAGAAGACTTTTGCCTACTTCCACTCCCATTCACTGGGTGATCTATGGGCAGAGAGCGATCCGTAAACCGGTTGGAGTGTCCAGTGTCCAGTATCTTATTTATGCGCCTGGGAAAATATTGTCTGACCGCAAGAATAATGCAAGAAGCTAAAGGCAGCTAGAAAAGAGATGCAGACCAATGGCTAAGCCTGTGGTTTTCGGTCTGCAGATCAGGCCACAGATTACAGCAGCCAAGAAAGCAACATCACACGAAGGGATTGTGGTCCTTGGCCCCGACTTGCCCTTTTTTCCGTTTTCGTTGCTGGCGCTGATTACTTAATGAATGAATCCTCCAGTACGCCAGCACGTGCTCAAGTTTCCGCTTACATGTCACTCGAGAGAGCGTGTCCAAGTGGCTCAACTTAACTTTTGCATATCGCATGGTCATATGTGCATATATCCCATATCCACAGTCCACAGCAGACCCATCCCCAAGTCCAAGTCCATGTACATGTCAATGTCTCTGTTGCTGTCTCTGCGGGGAAATTCCGTTTCCGGCCTCGAGTTCAAAAGGCCTTTCACTTTCCATTTATTTGCTTTGTTGTTAAGCATTTACATTGTTAATTATAATGTTTAAACGTGAATATATCTCGATCCATACATGTGTATGTACTTTTCATTGAAACCAAAAGGAAAGAAAAGAAAACCTGTGCACATTCCATTTTGCGATTTGCATTAAACGAAAAACTTTGAAATCTGCACAACTCTCCCCTACATCTGCTTGCAAGATCTACTGCCCGGGATAAACATATGTGTGTGTGTGTGTTTGTATCTTAAAGATGCGATGAAAGTATTTAGTTCAATTTGCATATCTAAGCAGTTGCGACAACCAACACCCAGCAATGGGGTTGAAAGCGTCTGGAGGGTTAGGGTTCGTTTGCTGGGGGTAGCAATGCGCTGGCAGAGAGAGCAGCGAAAAGTATCTTATAACGTTGTCTTGGACTTGGGACAAAAGGCACACAATACAGCACAACGACGCAGATCTGTGTGCGCGAGAGATGCGTCAGAGATTGAGAGATTGAGGTGGCCTGATATTGCCCATTGTGCGCTGTGGCAGCTTTGCCAACAGATCTGAATGCGTCTCATTGTGCGGCGTGTGATGTGGCGGTCAAAATAAGCCCAACAAAAGGGATAGCCCTTACCACCGGGGTATGCCATTCTACCCATAGAGCCTAGGGCAGTTCCTAAAATTAGTTAAACGTGTAGTGACTCTTCTTTCTATCAAATCTTAATCTTTTCCAATTGAAATTCTGCCAAAATATCAACTAATTTCCCACACATTCTCCTGTCTCTTTGCAGCTGTTCAACGGGGACGCGTACCACCCACACAGCCTGGTCTCGCTGGCATGCATGGCCAGTACCAGATCGCCAATGGGGATCCCATGGGCATTGCCGGCTTCAATGGTCACTCGTACCTCAGTTCCTACATCTCGCTGCTGCTGCGAGCGGAGCCATATCCCACGTCCCGGTACGGCCAGTGTATGCAGCCCAACAACATTATGGGCATCGACAACATCTGCGAGCTGGCCGCGAGGCTGCTCTTCTCCGCCGTCGAGTGGGCCAAGAACATACCCTTCTTCCCCGAGCTGCAGGTCACCGACCAGGTGGCATTGCTCCGCCTCGTCTGGTCGGAGCTGTTTGTGCTGAATGCCAGCCAGTGCTCGATGCCACTGCATGTGGCACCACTGCTGGCGGCGGCGGGTCTGCACGCCTCTCCCATGGCAGCGGATCGGGTGGTGGCCTTCATGGACCACATACGCATCTTCCAGGAGCAGGTGGAGAAGCTGAAGGCGCTGCATGTGGACTCCGCCGAGTACTCCTGCCTCAAGGCGATCGTTCTCTTCACCACCGGTAAGTTGCTGGACATCCTCTACAAGGATGTGCCCGCACTGCTAACGAAAGTTTCAGCACTGCTCGGAAAGTCGTCCGGCTCCACCAACGACGATATCCTCAATGTGGTGCGTGACCATCTCGATGAGCTGAATCGCCAGGAGATGGAGTCGCAGGCTCCCACCCAGGCGCCCATCCACTTGGCGGCTTTCATGAAGAGTGTGGCCGGCGTGGAGGCTGCAGTGCAGCAGGCGGAGCAGCACCAACAGCAGCAGCAGCAGGTGCAGCATCAGCAGCAACATCAGCAGTTGCAGGCTGAGAGCAAACCCTCTCCCATCTGTTCCTCTGCGGCTGTGGTGCCCTCCGCCGGCAGTGCCTTCAGCAGCTGCGCCAAGTCCACTGCCAGTGGCTCCGAGATGGATCTCCTGGCCAGTCTCTATGCCCAGGCGCAGGGTGCGACCTCGAGTGGGGACTCTTCCGGCCACAATAACAGCAGCGGTCTGGGCGCCTCGCTTCCTACTCAATCGCAAAGCGGTTCGTCCTCCCTCAACCTAACCGCCTCGCCGCTGAGTACTTCGCTGGCCCCCGTCCCTGCCCCAGTTGCAGCCACCGTCTCCGCATCCGCACCTTCCTCTCTTTCAATCCCCACTTCGGTGGCTGTCACCACCTCGGCAGCCTCTTCGCTGGGTGGAACCTATCAGACGTCGTCCGCTGCTGCGGCGGCTGCTGCCATGTTCCACTATCAGACGCCGCCGCGTGCCCCCTTCGGATCGGCCTTCGATATGTTCCATCACAGCACGCCCTTCGGGGTAGGGGTGGGGGGTATGGCCCATGGCCATGGCAGCGGATCCTTTGGCAGTCCCACCTATAGATATTCTCCCTATAGCCTGGCGGGCAGTAGATGGCAGTTGTAGGCCGTTAGTTGTCGCTAGAATCTCATCCCGCCTCAGTCGTATAGCTCTACCTGTAAATGTATCTGTATCTATGTCTATAGCTAGTATAGCACATACATACGTGTATCTAAAGTTACTTTAGTCGCTAGCTAAGTATTTATTGCCTTACACTAAGTCTAAATTTTATAGCCGTAATTCCTAGCCTAGAATCGTTATTGCCAAAAACTACGCATACTCGTACAAAGAATCGATGAAAGTTTGGAGTTCAAATGAAGAAAGAAAATCCTCAGAATATATATAAAGCTGTTGCTGTTAAACCAAAAAATCTAATCCTGGCTTGTGTTTTTACTCGTTTATTTCGTTACTAATTGTTTAAATCGCTTGTTGACTAATTTTATAAGTATTTTCTAACTAACATTACATTCCAACTAACATTTTACTAACGTTACTACTAATATCTTGAAAGTCTTCTTAACTTCAAAAGTACTTCAAAGTAAAGATAAAAGACCTTATAGATTTTTCAGTAAACATAATATTTCTACAATATTTTTGAGAAGAGTTCATAGAAATTATATCCGAAAATTAAATTTGGGATCGAATGTAATACAATTATTTCATATCTTCAATCTTAATTGAGGTTAAAAATTATTCCTCATACAAGATTGAAGTTTGCCATAATTAAAACTAATGAGAGTTCAAGAAAACATTTACAATTTGCTAATTAATCACGATGATCAACTTGTTTTAGTTTCAATAACTAATATCTTGTTATTCCCATATTTTATTTAAATCTGAATTTGAAATTAAAGTAATTTGATCATTGTTAGATAATTTTCTAAAAGTTTTGGAAGTCAATATTACAATATATTTTAAAGTCAGTTTTTCAAAGAAATTAATCTTTCTGAATCTGTTTGGCAAACAAAACAAAAAGAAGCATTTCAACCTCTTACAAGAATAAAAGTCTATGCGATAACCCAACAACTGCACCAATTTGTGGATGTATTTGAAACATTTCAAAGTTAAAAGAAAGAAAAACAATTTTCCCTCAGCAATATTTTCAATGACAAATCAATGATTTCCAATTCGTTAAAGCTTCACAAATACTACATCCATTTTTTGTCATAAATCACAGGAAGAACTATTATTTCTTCTATAATATTAAAGACTCTTAAGAGGTAAAGCAAAAATTAACCAACATTATAACCAATCCGTTTTCTCGAAAACCTAAAGTGATGAGCTCTCTCTGATTAAGTTTTCGGGACAAACAAATATCCCAAGGTAAAGGCTTTCAGTTTTGTTTTTCATTTATTAACTTTTTATTTCAGCACTTTGGAAAGCTTTAAATTTGTTTGAATTTTACAACGCTAAAAACTCAATAATTTGAACAAAAATTACAGTTTTCCTTTCTCCACACATTCATTTATTTATTACTAATTCTTACACATTTTTATTTCGTTTTTTTAACAAAAAGCATCACACAAAATTTTATCTCATCCGCACGTGGCTACAGAACTCTGGACTTTGGGATTGCACAAACAAATGCACATCTAACACGCACTCAAACACACAAACATATACACACATAAATCACAGCCACTAATACGTGAATATTTAAACAATATATTTCCTAAGTTTATAAGTATATATATTTAGGTTCCACGTGATAAATAAATCATTGATGTTTCGTACGCAAATAGAAAGAACAGACACTTTTTTTGAGGATACTTAAGTTAAGTTTAAGTTAAGTTTAGCTCTAAGTTAAGGTTTATCGATTAGGGCAACGTTCCTACCTCTAAGTCGATCTAGTGTTGCACAAAAATGACTAGACGCTTCGTCACCAATAGATGATAAAAGAAAGAAATAATCAGCCACCACTTTAATATTATTATATTCAAAGAAAAATATCTGAAATAGTTTTCAAAGTATTCTCTTTAATATTAAAGTGAAACTTGGTTCAAGTCCGTACCTCTCCCATGTGCAGCCTCCTTTATGCCACCACTCCTTTCTCGTGTCATGTCAACCAGCTGTCGAGGGGCACGTCGCAATTGTTTTTTCCTCTAAGCTGATCGGAACCGATCCTCCCTTTAGGCCCCGCTCTTCCACTGTTTCGTGGCGACGTTTATTGACGTCGCGATACCACATTATGAACATTAATACAACACTCGTTTATGTCGCTTACTTACAAGCCAAACTCTAACTCTGCTCCAACTACATTCCCGAACCCACTCCGACCCGCTCCGACCAGTGGACCATGTCCAGGCCTTGGCCAAAACTTGCAATGAAAATCATTTTTACAATTTCCACAAAACGCTGTGTGTGTCGCTAGGCCAAAGCTCTGCATCTGCCTCTACATCTGCTTCTGCCTCTCCTCCACCGTCATCTCCTCTATGAGGGGGCGTGTGTGGCATGGAGTTGGCTCGTTCGTGGACTCGTGGACCCATGGACCGACCCGACCCGAACCGACCAGCGGTGCCCATGGTCTGGGACCGAGTTGCAAGCCGCAATTGCATTTGAATTGGCTGCATGAGTCCATAAACTGCAGCCGATCAATCGCTGCGTCGTCGTCCCCATCGTTTTCGACTCTTTCTTTGCAGATTGTGGGAGACGAGACACGATCGCGGTAGTAAAATACCGGGTATAGACTTACTAGATCTTCTGCTGCTGCAGCACATTGACGACATGTCTTCTGTGGCTCTGATCCTATGGCTGCATGGCTGTGTGGCTGTGTGGCTGCGGCATGGTTACCCATGGTGCATCTTCCATGGACAGGCCTCTGGCTCCGTCTTCCCCCCTTCTGATTGCTGTCGTTTGTTGCAGTTGTTAAGAGTTGTAGCTTTCATGTCTTGGCCACACTTTTTGACCAACATTTTGTGTGCTTGCGCTTTTGGATGTGGCTTTGGCTTTGGCTTTGACTCTGGCTCTGTGTCTGGGGCTGCTCAAATCGTTTTGTGGCGCTCATTGATCGCTTGCGCTACTTTTTCCCTGAAAATTGCCAGAGACGTGCCTGGCGGCATGGGCTCCCCCTTCTTGTAATTAACAGTTTGAGTCGAGGCAGACGGTCTCGTTGATTAGAATCATTAAGGGCGCGTTTCGATATTAGCTTTGGTCTGGGAGTCAAAGTTTGCACAAGATTTAGATTCAGTTGATAGAGTGCCTCGCTCTCTTGTCTTTTCACAGTTGACCCCACATGACCCCCGATCCTTATTAAAACTAAATAAAGCTATAACTGTTTTTGTGGCCAGGTCCAGGCACGAACTGCTGGTCAGAACTGGTGCCGCCATAAAGAACACAAAATCTAATAAAATATAATGCAGCAATTCATAATTTTGTTAAACAGCGTCGTCTCCCTCCTCCCGCCATATCATGGCTGTGTGGTTGTGTGGCTGTATGCTTTTCCGATATGTCGAGTCGCCTGGTGGCTTGGTCCAACTACTTTACGGTCATTATGCATTTAAAACACGCGGTCACGATCTCTACCTCCCTTCCTTCCCGTAAATATCAACGACTACGTCTGCGTCTGCGCTGCTGAGTTAGTAACTGCGACGAGTCGCAACCCGAAAACCAAAGTCCAAAACCAAAAACCAAATACAAATCGAAGCCAAAAACTCGTAGGGTACATAACTACAAGGCAGGAAAACGGTTTAACAAAGAGCCAGAGTCGAAGGTAGAGAGCCAAAGCCATAGTCAGAGTCAAGAGAAACAAGACAGAAAGCACAACTTCAGAGGTGCCGAAGCATCTAATACTCTAAAGATAAATCGTTAGATTTTGGATATATGCCAAAGTCATTCATATCACCCTACCCCTTAATGGCAATTCATTGAATACTTCTTTCGAATTCATTACAAAAATCTCTTCAAATTCATAATACCCTGCCAGAGAGCATGAAAATCAAAGTCAACGACAAGGCGAAACCCCTCGAGAAAGCTTCGCTTCACTCTGTGCCTGCATTTCTTTTCGGCCCCAAAGACCTGGAAGTGGAATGTCTTTCACTTTAAGCATGCAACTCCTCCGCTGTCCCAGTCCCAGTCCCAGCCTTCTTCTCCTGGGAATTCTCCGTCCTCCGTCCCACATCCAGTCAGCATCATCATCATCTCTGCTGAATTTCAATGAAACTAAAATTTTGTGCGCCTCCGCCGAGACTCCCTCTTTTGTTGTTTTGGGTTTATGATTTTCTATTTGGGTGCAGACTCTGGAAGAGAGTCCAATCCCGATCCGTCCCAGGCTAATGGAAAGTCAATTGACAATTATGGCCATGGCCAATGAAGTGATTCGTTCGAGGCTCTCTGATCTGGAAGACTGACCATGTCTAATTTGTATCGCCATCGTATCGTTGGGACTTGAGCTTCACGATTACGAGTACCTCTGTTTGTTTGTTTGTTTCGTTCGTTGGTTGGTTGGTTGTTGGTTTGACTTCATGCTTGCTTGTGGTTTATGAAATGGAATGGTTAATAATGGCTAATTGAATTTCTGTTGTGTTTTGCCGTTGGCGACAAATCATTTAACTTGATTTACGCGCATTGTGTGGGGGCTAAAAGTGACTCTGCTCCTTTGATTCTCCAAGAGTGAGTGGCTGACTGTGAACCAACTTCACTGCGATTCTCGTAGACCTCAATTTTCTGCAGCTTCGAGCATGAAATTTATATGATAGCTTCAATCCAAAAAGGTAACCATTCGTTTATCTGTATAACTGCATCGGCGATTTGCTTACGCTTTAGATTTCCTGACCCGTATTGGCTTTCAATTGACACTTGTCTTTTATGGGCAACTTTTGGGTTTATGTGCAAGCAGTGCGACGCCAGAGCCATTAACGACATGCAGTCAAATGTGAGACCCGAAACCGCGACAGCCGGCCCCTGCAATCATCGGATATATGAGCCTGACATCAAATCATGATGATATCGGCTGGCAAATGGCCAAATCATTAGCCCCAGAGCCGCCGGTTTGGTTGCTCAGCTGCAAAATAATATATCAGTTGGTGTCTTTAGCTTGTTTTTTCAGTTTCAGTCTCTCTGTTTTGCGTAATGGAGTCCTCGTGTGTGCAGTGACTAATTAAGCAAACAAAATTTCATATGCAATTTCGAAACGCCATTCTTAACAGCGAAACAGCCACAGCGACAACCATTTAAAATGCTTTAAAGCTATGCAAATTTACAAGTGCTGATGTCTAATTTGAATTTCAAACAGAGAAACACTGAATATCGTATATATAGATTTAACGAAAATAAAAGAAAATGCTAAATTCAATGCCGGTCTGTGCGTTTTTTGTACCCTTTGCTGAGGGTACCACGATTTTGGCTAAGCTAAGATTTTCCAATGTGTTAGGGTTTGATCTGGATCCATAGTCTTGTGTATAATATGTGTTCTACAGCAACAATTAGGCTTCGAAAGTAGCCACAGCTGATTCCAAACAAATACCAAACTTCCTTATCATCAATTGCTTTGATAGAGTATCTCAAGCTTCGGTTTTCGAAACTACCCTTCCATCTTGATTTGGCTGATGTTTTTCCAACAGCATCGGCCTGTTGATAGGCAAACTTTTGGTGCCTCGCAATTAACACTCGAACGACGGCACACGCTGCGTATGCGCAATACATCCAGCGGTTGACTGTGTAATTAAATGCCATGGGCTAACAGACAAGAGAGGAAAACCCGCAATGGGTTGGTCCGGGGCGTTGTCTTTTGGTTTAATTTTTTCCGAAAATTTAATTAAAGCAACTGTTGTTGACCGTTTTTCAATTCAAAACATAAATCTTGTAAAAAATGATGTAATCCCCGCTAGTTTCGTCATCGAACTGTTGCTGTTGTGGTTGTTGTTATTGTTTTGTGGTGTTCTGTGGTGTTTTCAACTGGAGATAATGGGCGTGTACCCCGGTTTGTGTTTCGGTGAATTGGAAAACTTCGAGCCATCGATAGCCACAATTATGTATTGTATTTGCATAGCAAACCAAATGGAGTGATCTTTATTTTTAATTGGAACCTTTTCTGCTTTGATTCTTTGTTGTAGATGCCTGCGGCCTGAGCGATGTGACGCACATTGAATCCCTGCAAGAGAAATCACAATGCGCCCTAGAGGAGTACTGTCGGACGCAGTACCCCAATCAGCCCACGAGATTCGGAAAACTTCTGCTCAGATTACCCTCGCTGCGAACTGTTTCCTCACAAGTAAGTAGAAGTTTTTAATTTGCATAGCTTCAAATATATAAATAAGAATCTACCAAGAACAAACCCAGAATCCTCTTTGTTATTCTTGTATTTTGTAAACATTTTTTATTAATTCCTTGTACTGTTTCGTTGTTTATTTTCTTCGTGTAGGTCATTGAGCAATTGTTTTTTGTGCGTCTAGTCGGAAAAACGCCCATCGAAACGCTGATACGCGACATGCTCTTGAGCGGCAACAGTTTCTCGTGGCCCTATCTGCCTTCGATGTGACACACGATGTGGCGCCAATTGACAACAACTTGATCATCGGCCGCAGCTGTGGCGGCTGCAACGCTCAACATCAATCCAGGCATTGGCGGTGGCGGTGGCAGTGGCAGTGGCGGAGGAGTTGCTGGCTGTGGCAGCCACAATATTGTTGATCAGCAATGCAATGTTGCTGCTGCTGCTGCGACATACGGCGGGGGCAACAACAGCAATTGCAACAACAGCGGCGGCGGCAACAGCAACATTTGCAATCAGCAAATCAACAACTACCACAGCAGCAACAATAGCAATGGCAGCAGTGCCAGCAATCATATGAGTGCCACAAGTTTCTTCAGTGCCACAGGCAGCAGCAACAGCATCAGCAGCAACAACGATTATATGGCCTCGCCGAATGTTGCATATGTGACACCAGCATCTGCAACTGCAACATCTGCAACAGCAACAGCCACAGCAACATCCACAACGATGCTGTCTAATTACTGCGATGCCGCTACCATGATGATGGCCGCGGCGGCAGTCAATGCAAATCAATGCCTGCAACAACATCACCAGCGCATGTTGCTGGCAACCAGCGGTGGTAGCAACAGCAGCAGCAACAATGATCACTTATCTGCAGCTGGTTCACTGTCATCTGCCTCATCGACGCCAACAGCAATAGCAGCAGCAGCAGTAACAGCAACAGCAGCCACGACTGCCACATCCACCCCGCAGCAACATTTGCAACATATGCAACATCAGCCGCAACAGCAGCAGCAACAATCGCCACCAAATTTAATAGATATCAGCGAAGTTCCTCTCATTGTGGATGTCAAGTAGTGTAATTATTTATGCATCTAGAAATGGGGCTATTAAACAATGTTGTAGATACCCAAAAATCCAAAATCCCAACCCAAAAAAAAACCAAGAAAAAATGTAAAAACAAAAAAAAAAGATATGGACGATTCGTGTAGCTTAATTGTTTAAATTTTGTTGTATTTTTGTACATAAATCTCCCGAAAACCCTCAAAATAAATTAAAAGATACTTACCCATATCCGGAGAACTTTTAAAGTTAAGAGCCCCTTCCCAAAACAGGGGTTCTGTTTACAATAAAAATGTGTATAATATTTCAATGGCACTGAGTTCTACTTAAAGAAAAGTTAAACAAGAGGAACATCTCCTTAAATCTCCCCCTCTCAACAAAAAAAAGACAAAAACACCTGTATGTTAGTTAAAATATTTATATAAAACTATCAGATACAGATATATTAAAAGAAAGATATAGATGTTCTACTCCCAGTGGTTTGCAGAAATATACCAAAAATTTTCTTAGCTCTTAAATTACTTTGATGTGTGGCAATTTTATATACAGCGTGCTTTAGCAATTTTATTTTTACTTTAAGTAAAATTTAAAATGTACTTGTTTCTCCCCTCGGCTCTTTAAGGGCGGGCGGAGTGGCACAATTTCGTTTAAATTTAAATCCAAAATTTAGCAAATTTTTTGTTTAAGACAATTCAGTGCAAGTTTCAGTTTTTTAAAACACAATATTTTCGCGTAAGCCTAAGCATTATTTTATTTATGTGTATAAAAAAGTACGAAAAGTTTTCTATATTTTGTAACAAATAAAAATTTTGCGTTTATACTGAACATTAAGTCCATTTCGTTTTCTATTTATTTTGGAACCTTATTTTTATTTGCAGCCAAAGTTTGTATATAGGAAAAAAACAAAAAAGGTATTGTCATCGATGCTCGAAGCCAATTTGCGTATTTAATAAATAAAAATCAATGGGGGAAATCGAACAACAACAAAAAAGGGAAAAAAACGTGTGTAAATAATATGAAATAATACAAATTAAGTATTAAATAAATACAATTGCTTATTGAATGCATCACGTAAACGCGTGTAAATACAATTTTAAGTGTGATTCCGAGGTATTTAATGTATGTAAATCTACTGATAAGGAAATAAGTGGATTCTATGGATGCTCGGTAATTGAAATGAAGGTGTCAGCGATTGTGTTTGTATGTGTCCTTATCACGAATTAAAGACACAACGCAGTAGAACAGGAAAAAACACATGCACATCGGAATCAACCTCAGCAGCAGCATCTCTCGAATTGTTTATTGGGTTCAATCGAATGTACTTGAGTATTTAATTAGCATAAAAACTGTTTGTTTTACGTTTTTTGTATGGATTAATTTCGATATACAAATGAAGTGTACGTTAAAAAAAAAGTAATATTTAATAAAAAATACAAAAATAAATCAGTGCAAAAGTTTCTCCAGCAAAACCTTCAATATAAATGTGAGAATGTTTCCTTTGCTTTCCTCCGGTTCTATAGCGGTCATAGCTTTCTATTGAAAAGTATAAGCCGAAACCCAATCACTTCGAAAACACAATCCCCCGCCCTCCCAATGACCATTGACCGAAGGAAACTTTCATAAGTTCCAAGACAACTTCCTCAAAAGCCCAAAACATATGTATATCTGAACATTAAGCGGTACGTGATGCAACAAAATATCATGTGTTGCAGAAATAAATGCTCAAGTCATGAGCAAAGGCACTGCACCCACCTCAATCCACAGACAGATCCAAAGCACATCCATACCGAACACATACCAAAAGATACATCCATCCATGGTGGGGGCAATTACCCGAACTGCTCTGAAATTGCCAATAATGAGACATGCAACTTGTGCGCTTAGCCTTTGTAATGGATTGCCGTGGATTGGTATCAATTGCAGGTCAATTCCTCTGGTGCTCTGTGCTGCTCCGATGCTGTGGTGCTCTGGTGCTGGGGAATTTCACGCGCCGACAAGATAATCGTCGGGATTCCCTAGTTTGCTCTGGGCAACAACCAAAACCGAAACCGAAACCCCAACTTAAGGATCGTGCAATGCAGACAGCGAGACTCCAGACCCCAGACACAGACAGCAGGACCGGTCCGAATGAAAATTGCTGCTGCTGCCTTGGCCAGAGTCGAGAGTCGCTGCAAATGACAAATTAGATATCGAAAATAACAATTTGATCGACAACCGATCGCCACTGCTCCACAGCCACCGCCACAGCTTCAAGTCCAGCTACAGCTACAGCTTCAGCTCCAACTCCAGACGGGATCCAGCTGCAGCTCTAACTTTATCTCCATCTTCAGTGCGAAATTGAGAAACGATCTGCAAGTGGAGAGCAACTACCACAGCCAGAGAGAGAGAGAGAGAGAGGGAAAAATTACCAAACTTCAAATTGGTTGAGGCTCTGAAATAAGGAAGGCATTTTGCGGTTTCAGCGTGGCCAAAGGAGTTGATGAAGGTGTTGATTTGATTACTTTTATGTAAGCCCCCAGTCCCGAAATGGAGACCTCGTCCAAGATCCAAGTTTTGCCTACCGCCAACCTCTCACCCCCCTAGGAATCGTGATCGGGGCAATTTCAGATGGAGGATGGTTTTCGGATGGATGGCATCAATTGAAGCCGCCGAGTGGGTCTGGTCGAATATCTAAATGTGAAAAATGATTTGACTTTAATGGCGAGCCACTGGACTGATCAGCGATCTGCGGGCTGTGATCATCATCATCTCATCTTATACGATCCGTTCCGAGATGATCATCCCTCCCCATCATCAGTCTCATCCGCAGCCTTGGCGAAGGTGTTAAGATTTTGTGACCAATTGAGCAACAAGGTAACGGTTGCAACTATTTCTTGGCTCTAGGCACATGATTGATTCGCTGCATTTGCATTCGCATTCGCACTTGGATCGTTGGCATGGATTTCCCTCTCTTTCTTGCGGTGGGAGAACGTGGGAATTTGGCTTGAAAAATCGCTGGGCAATTGCCTTGCAGGAGGTGTGTCCGTGAACCATATTCCGTACCGCAAATTGTTGTCTTTATGTTGCTGTAAATAAGCTATGTAAAATTGTGCGGAAAATTGTTGCAAGAAATGCTATTAAATTATTTACACTACTCTGCCACATGGAGCGGAGTGGAACTAATTTAATAGAGTTTCGAGTGCTAGTTGCAGTTGTGTAATGGGGAATTATGGGGATTATTATATATTATAGAAATAGATTTGAAGGCAGGGATACAGAGATACACAGCAAGATTTTTTTCGTATCTTGAAGTATCTTTTATGCTAAACAGCTTTTTTTTAATATTTGATTTAAATTCCTTTCCTCCTCCCAAAACTTCCTTTCACAAACAAAAACACAACCCAAGAAAAGAAAGAATAATTATATAAGCTTCCAGTGGAAGCTACACAGACTCCTTATATGTATGTCCACGTCTTACATGTGGCATAATCCGGGTCTTGGGTCCCGGGCTGCACTGCACACACACAAAAAGACCAAGCCGTCACAAAGACCCTAAGATATTAGGGGGCATTTTTCAATCCTTTGATGATGGTCAAAATAAAAAATTATTTCGCGCGTTAATACGCAAAAATAACCAACCAGTTGGGTGGCACATGGAAATGCCATGGCCCCATGGTCCACGGTCCACAGTCCAGGCGGGTGGCAATCCCCCGCACTTGCATTCGCAATCCCCTCATCCAGCTTGTAACAAAAACCGGAATTTGTGGACCAGGAAGGTGTTGTTGGCTGAGAAATTATGATGGGAGACTGCGCCGGCGCAGAGTCCCCATCTCCCACATCACCCTCTCCCGTCTCCAGTCACCACTTCCCGTCTTGCACTTCCCGTCTCCATCTCCCCATCTTCCCTCAATTGCAATGCGAATTTGTGACTCGTTATGAACGCGTGGCACTGTCTGGGGGTCAGAAGATTGGCCAGAGGAGGAGTGTCTGCTGGTCGGGAGATTGGCCAGAGGAGGAGTGTGGTCTGGAGGTGCACTCTGGGTGGTCCATTGGTCTCCTCTTAAGATGCAAAATACTTTTGACAATTTGTACTTGTTGCCCCGTGCTGCCGTGCGTTATAAATTATCCAAATAGAAATAGCCTTCGATTCAGCACTGCGTGCATTCAAAGCGTAGCTTTTTTTGATTACCCTTAAATATAGGGTTCTACGATATGGAGGAAAAGTACAAGTTAAATCCATGTATCGAAAATGTTCCATCAGCCACAGTAATAACACATTAAAAGTTAAGCAAATCTGATGATAATATTACATAGTTTTAGTGGTAAGAAAACATTCGTTGGATCTGCAAGTGTATCTCAATATTCGGCATTTAAAACCATCTTTCCTTTCTAGTTTTCGAGTGTGGCTGACAGTGAGGCTAAATTATTTGGCATGCGGTGTGAAATATGTGTAATTGGAAAACAAATTCCAATTGCCTAATTTATGACTTGTGCGAAATTGCTGGATATTTATTATGTCCCTAGACAACGGCGGGTCAAACATTGTCCTGGGCTTCGGCCATGGATGGGGTATGGGGGGTCACCATTCATTTGTTACCTTTTGCTAATTAAATTATGACAAAAGGAGACAAACCCCCGAGGAAACCAGGAACGGGGCACCAGAAGAAAGGGTGAAGACACATGTCCAAAAATGTTCATCCGTATTCAATTTCATTTTATGTAAATGCTCTCGTAATGTGACAAAAGGATACGATACACACATTTCCCTGACAGATATGCTGAAAGTTCCATTTCAAAACATGGCCAGCGAATTGAAAGGTTGGTTTGGCTGTTGGGGACGTACGTTGCTAATGAAATTGGACACCCAACATCGCCAGGATTCCGAGGAGAGATGTACGCCAGATACTGGCCCGAAATTATGCAAATCAGAGATGGAGATGGAGACGGTGAATGCATATTCAAAATGTTTAACCCTTAATTGGCCCATAAGGCGGGCGACATTTTGTGGTTGCTGCTGCTGCTGCTGCCTCACTCACCTATCGCCTGACATCGATAGCCATCGCCACAGATATATATCCCAGATACACCAGACTCTGACTCTGAGCGACAGACAGCCCACGGGCAGGCAGCACAAGTCGAGGTAACTTTTTCAATTACCCCATAAAAAAAAAATCCAAAACAAACTGGAACTGTGGTCTCGCTCTCTGATCTGGATTCGAGTCACCCTCTCCTCTCCCTCCGGGAGTCGGGGATCTGGGCTCTGAAATCTGTTTCAGCGTTGGCGTGAATTATCTGTGCAAACAGCCAGTGACAGGCGTTGAATTGCCACAGTTCTGTGTCCACACACACCGCATCCACTGCTGTGTCCAGTGGCACTTTGTCGCATAATATGTTAATCAGCATCGGTGGCAGCCACATGTCAGGCTTGTTGCTATTTGTGGGAGGGTCTTGTGGTTAGCGATCTGGGTGGGATTTGAACAACAGACAGACAGTGGGTGGGTGGACGATGGTCTCTTACCTCTGGCTTAATTAAGCACTGAGGGCGGATGGTGTGGGTGCTCCGGCAGTGATGAATGATATTTGGTTACTTTTTTCAGTTGTAATTAAAATTTTGAGGGAGTATCTTTATGCATGCCATTGCGAATCAATCTTTGATATCTTATATCTTTGTCTGATGTCCTTAGATAACTCATCTACAGTTTCGTGTACCTTCATAGTATCCAATTCAGATCCAATTCTTAACTACCTCCTTAGATATTTATTTAAGCGCTTTATTCACATTCAAACTCACCTCGATACATTAATTAATCAAGAGAACAAATTTCAAAACAATTTTTTTGAATTAAAAGCAATATTTATGAACAATCTGTCGCTTCCAGTTACAGTAACAGTAACAGTCGTCCTGCCTCTAAGGGCCCTTGGATGTGCTCCATTTAACACGCAGTCCGCACGACAGCGAGAGGACTGTGGCCCTGTAGAGGGATACGTTTTTTGGCAATAAATTGGCATTTAAATTAATACAATTTGAATTATGTTCTTTTGTGCCAAAGGGAAACACACAGCGACACAGACGGACAGGCGAAACCCCCCACAGCGTAATTTTCAATCAAAATCGCACGAGCATCCGCGAAATTATCATGAACTCAACGGAGTTGAGACCCAGATATCGGGATTCGGGGAGTGGAGATTATCAAATTGATTCCAATTAACACTTGCCACCGCTGCCAGGACGGGTCCAGAGGCCCTCGGCACTCAACATTCAGCATTCTGTTGCCCATCTTTGTGGTGTGTATGTGTCGGGTATGCAAACGTTATAAATATTTGCCTCTTTGTATGTCGTTTTACGGTTAGCAGCCACAACACTTGGAGATGGCCAAAAGGCCAACTTTATGGTCCAAGCCCAGACCTCTCGCTTCCCCTCCCGAAAGCGAAACACGCACATAACTTAAGCGCACTTTGTCGTAATTCGTAATTCGAATTGACAAACGTTCCTTTGGCAGTGGTCTGGGCCAGATCTTGGTCAGCTCTTGGCCCCAAAGGCTACTCTCTGATCCCCACCATGGCCTTGTCTTTCTTGGTGGTCAGGCCTTAGCTTCGGAAAGCGGCTGCGATCGGCTGGGACTCATGTGAAATGATAAATACTCCATAATTTCGCTTGGCATTCAATTTCGATTTGTGTGACACATAAATTACGAATTAACGCTTTAAGCCCAAACAGATGGAATGGCGTAGTTGGAGTTGGGTTTTTGATCAATTTACTGGCTTAAAGTAATTCCCAGCGGAAAAGTTTCGCTTAAGGGAAATACCAAATAAAAAGTTAAGAAAAAAATATAAATGTAGGAGTATAAATTCAGCTATAATTAAAACAAGAGTTGAAGCGGTCTTTAAGGCGATTTTTTGTTAAATGTTGGAAAATTTAGTATGTGGAAAAAGCCACATTTTTATCCATACAAAAAGATTCATAAATATCGGATATTGTGTATCCCTTTTGCTTTATTATTAAAAGGGTGATTAAAAGGTAAAACTTTATTTGTTAAGGCTGTCTTACAAATAGTTGTAGCTCTCATAGTATCTCTTACAGCTTAATGTTTCCATAACAAATAAGATTTAGAGCCCAGATAGCCGACACTTTTAGCACCACAATAATTGTCTTAATTAGCAGAAACATATCTAAATCAATCTTAAATATCTACCTGAATGTATCTCAAGTTTTCCAGCCTCCCCACACGCACGGTTTTCTCTTTCTCTCTCTCACTCTGTCTGTCTCACGTTTTGACAAGCGAGCAACTTAATTAAGTTTGCTAATTTATTAAGTTCTTTATCTACAGAAATTCATTAGACAGCATCTCAAAAAATAAACTCCAAGACTACAAAGTATACCATGAAAAATAATTTCCTTAGAAAAGGATTTCCTTTAGCAAAAGTACAAACAAGAGGAAAGGTGAGGGCATTTCAGACAAAAAGTTCAAAAAGTGGCATCAGAGAGCAGGGACTGCAATGAGGCATACGAAAAACCAAAAAATATGCGCACAAAAGATGATTAATAATCTTCAAGACAGACGCTCACACAGACCCCAACCATATAGCATCCTCCCCTGCAAGCAAAAGTGTCCTCTAGGACACAAGACAAATGTCTTCGCTGCGTGGTCGCTTTCACAGTTAATTTAAGTTTCCCAAGCCAAACGGATGCAGGACCTGAGCCGGGAATGTACAATTTTGCTGATTTTGTCAACTGTTTGTCGCTGATAAAATTATTAGCCCTCCTTTGTTTCTTACTCCTCGCACTCTGAAAAAAAACCAAGAAGAACGGATCTTCTGTCTCCACTAGAACCAAAATGGAATTTAAGGGTGGAGTACAATTTTTTGTTCGTGCTCGAATTTTTGTATTAAAATGCAAATTTTTTGTTAATTTTGTTGTTTTTGTTTTAATCAGCAGGAAACCACCAAAGCCACACAGCCACCAGCCAATGTTCCCACTCCTCCTCCTCGGACCGTTGCACTTGGCTGATGATGAATGTTGAACCCTGGCGTATGTCCCAGGAAACGGAAGAAAGACCTGAGGTCACCCCAAGGCTGAAAGATTGTTTCTTTTTAATATTTTTCTAATTTTCTGTTTGCTGGTTTTATAATTTTTAATTTCCGCTGTTAATGGAGAGACTTATGAGGTTCTAATTAGAGAATTTTGACTTGGAAAACGTAACTTTAGGAAGCCTTAAATCATTAGGAAAATTCCTTTGACATTCCCTGCATCCATAACTACTAATAAAAAAATCTAAAATACCTTCGCTCTACTTTGTCTTGAAACTTAAACCATTAGTTAAACTCTTGGTTAAGTGCTTGTGAGCCAAATTTTTGATGTTCTGTGCTGTGTTCTCCATCTCAAAAGAAAAACCGCCAGAGAACCTTTCGTTCAGACATAAACAATTAAACTCATTTGACGATTAATTACGCGCCGCTTCCAAATCGCGTGCATGCCGCCTCGAGCGCCCCCTAGTCCCGAGCAAAATTGTTCTATCAAAACACATCCCAGAGACAACATCAACGAGTTCCTATAGCCATAGCTGTAGATACACACCACAGAGAAAAGCTTCCATAGAACAACAGCTAAAGTACAAATTCATTTGCTGCTAAAGACACAAGAGGCATGTTGCATGTCGTGTCATAATCTTGATGAATGCATAATTGCATGCCATGCAATCCCGCTCCCAATCCACTCCACAGAAGAGTACTTTTTGTACTCCCGCACTGTTCCCAGTATTGAAATGGGTTGAAAATGTCAACCAGCATAACAGAGACAGAGAGAGAGCACCCTAATTTTCCAAATGTTTTCATATATTTCAATAGTTTTTCCGACAACTGATGCTTGCATGCAATGTATGAATTATGCGGCAATTAATTTAGGATCTAAAAACCATCTACGAGTAGATCCCAACCACCATCATCATCTTGACGCGCGACTCATTCATAGGTTTCTTCGTATATTTTCGATCCCATTCATTCAGAGATCGAAAGAGAGAAAGAGACTTTGGTGACCTAAATTATTCAATTCATTTTTATTTATTTTTAATTTTTTGATTTGTTGCAATATTTCCCCCAGAGAGAGAGAGCGAGTGCAAAGGGGTCTGCTTGTTTGTGTAACTATTTATTCTAATTTGACCCGCTTATTGAACGGGGGCCTACCCTCAGCCACAGCCTCAGCCTCTCCCTTACCCCGTTTTCCATTAATTGTCGGAGCGATGTCGGTTAAATGATGAATCACTTTTTCATTAAAGCTTGACTTTGAGTGTGACCCTCATGTTGGCTGGCGTTGGCTCTCTTGTGCGGTTAATGGCTAGCTTTCTTATGGATGGGTAAACCTACCCGAGAGTTTTCTTTGTTTCCCAACCAGAATCGAAAGCAGCTTCTTCAAACATCAAACTCGTGCTGAATCAGCACTGTGACCCAGCGACACACAAACCCCCATCCAACCAAAAAACGATAACGAAAATGCACAAGAAAGAATACGAAAAGAATCTGAAGAACTAAACGATAACACACCTGCAAAACGAAACGGAACGTGAGGGTGGGTCTGCAGTATTTAAGCAGAGGTGAAGGCCACATGAAGACAGTTGAACTTTCGGTTCCATTTTAATAACAACTAAAGTCGGAACTAAATTCGAAATGAGTATGGCCATCGTTCCAGTATCTGTTTTTCTTCTGTTGTGTCTTCTGGCAGGATTGATGGCGCAGGATCGCGTCACCTCCTCCGACGACGATGGACTCGAAATGGACTTCGAAGACGATTCTGGTCCCGAAAGTGGTTCACCTGCAACGGCAGCTCAAGGGATAAATGCGACAGCCGTTACAATTGTTCCTGGAACTGTTCCCACTTCTGAGCCCACAACTGTTCCTACCACAACTTTTCCCATCACATCTGTTCCCAGCACGACTGGGAAAACAATTACCAAAACATCTGAGAGGGCTAAACTTTTTGCGGAGAACAACGCTGTTCCCAGCTCATCTGTTCCCACTACAGCTGTGTCAGCTGTTCCCAGCAACACTGGTTCCACTGAAGCAACAACTGAACAATCGGAAAAAGCTAAGCTTTTAACACTTCTCACCAAGAACTCCGCAACCCTGAGCCTATCAAGGATATTGCTCAGCGATATCGTTGCCACTAACAGAAAAATCAACTGGAATCTTGCCAGAAAGAAGGAATCCATATTACTGATACGCCACGCCGAAGGACTCGTGCTTAATGCCACCAGAACTTTGTTCTCCACTGAGGCTGAGCTCCTTGGTGGCATTGTCAAAGCTATCCGAAAGATAGATAGGCATGCAATACACACAATCGATGATGTCGCATATGTGATGCATTTGCAGGATGAGACAAAGGAAAGAATCGACCGTTTTTCTGTGAAAATTGGGGAAATTCAGAACAAAATCCTCCGCAGCTCCCAGGGATTCGATAAGAAGCTACATCGCTTGGGACAAATTCTTCAGCAGAATATCAAATTCAAGGTTCTGAACCTCAATCTAACAGCCAGCAGACTTAACACCTCTCAAATCAACTCTTTGGCAGAGCTTGAGAATCTCCCTATCGTGCTGGAGAAAAGCAGGAACAGCGTAGTGAAGCTAACATCATTGGAGCACCAATTGTACCTTCTCAACAAAACCCAAAGTACGATTCTGGATAGCCTGTCGGAAGATGTCCAAAATATGGATCACACAAACCTCGGTTCGATCAGCGATCAGCTTCAGTCACTCATCATGTCCCAAAAGCGCACGGAACTGGATTTGGCTGTCTGCGACAGGGAATCAGGAAGTGATATATTTCAATATTATTTTTGATGGGTTACGATACTCGAGAACTACTCGAGATCCTAAGCTGACTTAGAATGCTGATTCCAAAAAACACGTGGAAGCGGGTGTATCACCCAAATCAACGAATATCTGTAAATAAACGTAATAAACGCAAACTAATTTATTGAGTAGAGACTGTAATTAATCCCAATAAACTTCTGTACATTATTCTGGGAATAGTTTTCAATCTTGTAGCAGTTCAATCCTTACAATCAAAAGGTTCTACCCCTTCATAAGTTCACCTCTAATTAAAGACTTTCTCTTCGCACTGCCCATGGCAGAACCTCTACACTTTAAAGTCAAATACTTTGGCAATACATTTGCAGTTTCAGTTTTCCAGTTGTCGGCCAGAAATTGTTCACGCCAAATACGAGTATGCCAACTATTTTGGCTATCAATTTACAGTCAAGCGAGGACACCGTGAAGCTGCTAAATGAAACTGATACCAGAACAAACCCCAGAACGAATCCCAGAACAGAGCGAGGAGTACTATGCACAAATGTCTTGAGAGGACATGAAGCTGGAGGCGGAGTAGGAGTAGGAGGCAGACGATGGCGCGAAACAAAAGTCAAAACAAGCGCAACATGAATGAACCTTTTAACATACTTGTAGTTACTAATTCCAGGTGACAGGCGACACAATGTGTCGAAGTGGATTTTTCATTTGTGCACCATAGGGCACCCATGAGCAGGAGGAGCAGTCCATAAACAGAAGATACATCCAAACAACAAGAACAAGAACAAAAGTGAGCAAAATCAAAGGCTACCCAAAAGTAGTACCAGATGCTCGACGCGAAGGTGTTGCCCCGCATATCGCTTGCCAGGGCGACCATCTCTTTGGGCACACGACAGATCTTCCCTTTAGGATTCCTTCTTCTTTTTTTGGCACAAGCCGGGCAATAAATTATCAGATACAGCATCGACTCGAAGTTGAAGTCAAAACAAAGGCATAAACACTCAGAGATGGCAACAAAGCACGCACTCGACCAATTGACGACATAAAAGACCAGAACAAAAACCAGTATCGACGGCGAGGCGCGGGAAGAGTGGGAACAGGAATCAGAAGCAAAACAAAACGAAGGCAGGAATGACCAGAAGTAGGACCAAAACGAAGCCCAGAAATGACCAGAAGTATGCCCAAAAAGTATTGGAACAAGAGAGGACAAAACGCAGCGGAACATATAAACATTGACAACATGCTGCGACATGGAATCGCTTTGGGTCCATTCCCATTCCCGTTCCCATTCCATTGCCAACCCCAGAGTCCAGTCCCTGGCTATCGGAAGCAGCAGCAGCAGCGGCAGTGACAACTTCGAGGGCAAAGTCAATGAGCGCCTTCCTGCTCCCTGTTATCGTCTGCTACTCCTCTGGTGTAACTCCTACTCCTACTGCTGTCTGGCTGGAGGACAAAAGGATCCCGGCGTGTTGCAAATCAAAACATGGTAACAACGACAGCAAACAAAACTCGCAACATGCGTCGAAATGCTAAGAAATATTTTCACTCCGAGACCAGCTGAAAATTCTGAAACACTGAAACATGCAAACGGCTAAAAGTTCTCCACCCATAAAGTTCTCTAAAGAGGGAGGACCATTGTTTATGGAGTGGGTCTTTTTTTTGGGGAAAGTCAAATGCGCGTTCTCATGGAAGGTAGTGAAGGTATTGGAAGAACTCTCAGGGAAGATATCAATAGGTTGAAAAAGTGAGTGTAGAAAGGTTGATCATACTCGTATGAGGACAGAACTTTCCACTTCACTGTTAAATTTCTCCCTCCAACATTATTTCTTCCACTTTCTATCCAAAAACCCAATACCACAATTCTATAATTTCCCATCGTTACCACTTAATTAAACCCAATTAATCTACAATATAAATTATTAAATTTCATAAGGCAACAAAAGTTAAATAACTTACAGGCAGACATCTACACTGACGAGAGGTTTCGACACCCAAAACCAAGCCACAAACTCCTCCAGAGAGCCACAAGAGCAACAGCAGCGCATCTGCCACAAGAGCAACAGAGTCGAGAACCAGAGACTCTGCCATAAGACCAAAATGAAGACCAAGACGATGCGGATGATTATGAAGAAGAGTGAGAGAGAGAGAGTGGTGCAGGGTATCGGGTTGGGGGTCCCCTGGATGGGGGATTGGTATCACAGAGAATCGGGATGGGATGGGTTGGGATGAAGCTCGCCTCGGTTACGGTTCGGTTCAGTTCGCCAGCTCCATGCTGTGCGCGATTCATGTTTGGTGATTAAAGTAAAGTTCGTAAATTTACAGTTTTCATCAAAGCGGCGACTGTGGCATGGACTGGACTCACCTTTTCACTGTGGTGCTGCTGCTCTCAAACAGAGAGTTCGGCTCAGAGTTCAGGCCCAGGTGACTGGGACTTCGACTCCAGCAGCGACTCCAACATACTCCTCACCCAGACACAGACTCCGACTCCTTTGGCTTTTCCTAAACTGATTTCCAGCAATAAGCATTAGTTGAAAATTGCAATTGTTTTTGCAAAAAGGGTGAAGAAGGGGGCACACCGCGGGGGAGTGCCGTGGCAGAGTCTCCACTGCACGATTCCTGCACAGCGTTGCAGTTGGAGACCCAAAGGAGGTGGTGGCAGAGGCACATCATCAACGTCCCCAGCCACATCGTCACTGGAACCCAAAAGGAGAAAAATCCAATTGTATTTAACGAATTTTTGTTTTCTTGTGCCTTGGACTTCGATGTGCCAGACATCGAAGTGGAGTGTGCAGTCCAGAGTGGAGCGTGGAGTGTGGAGCGTGGAGTGTGGTGCACCTCTGTCTGCCGTGAATCATATGGACACCATTAAATGGAAAGGTACGACCAATGGCAATCACCAACACGCGTCAATTGTGCGCGCTGTGTGAGACCACTCTCTGTGGCGAAGGGAAATCTCTGAAAACTCTGAAAATGCAATGCTGAAAACTGAGAAGGAACCCCTGAAAATCTGTTCAGCGATCTGCACAGCTAACTTTTGATCAGAGCTGAGCGCGTGCTCGTGACACGCAAAGATATTTTACAAAGGTGTGTACGAAGATTGGATTTCAGAGCAAGCACGAGGGCATCACAGAGTCTGATTGCAACCACAAATGAAATCGATTGGGGCTTAAATTTCAGGGTATGCGTGGCAGATGGGGGCATATAGGCCTAGATAAAATGGTTGAGACAAACAGCAGAATCTTTTGAATGCTTAAGAGGAGGAATAACCAATATTAGTATTGTTAGTTATTTTCATATATTGAGTAACATTTGGTAGTACTAAGTATAAGCCTTTCCATATTTCCACATAGATTTATTATAGTCCAAGGAATATTCCAACAAGAACTATAAATTATAAGTATTTTATTTTCTCATATTGTTAGATGTTTTCTGATTTTTGTTGATGAATTCCTAAGTGTTAAACTTCTCCGTTTGTATTTGCCCCAAAAAAACGCTAAGTACAGGGTATCCCATTGTCGGAGTGGTCAGCTGAAGAGTTCTCTGCTTGTATTTTTAGTTGGAAATGGGATTCTCGGATTGCGCCTGTGAAAATGACCCGGCAACCATTCCACGAGTAGATGTGCGGTGTCAATGCTTATCAAAGACCTGCAGTCCGTTGCATTGGTGCCCGCGGAAACCGCAACCCATTAATAAAACCTAATAACAACATAAATGCCAATATCTTTTTAACAAATTTGCGTGGCCCACAGCCTCCGGGGGCTGCAGTGCAGTGGGCTGGTGTTCAGATTTCGATAAGTGAACTAAATAAGCAGATTAAACCCGATAGATCGTAATAAATGTAATTTGAATTTCCTCGTCCTGATGTGTGCCTCCTGAGTTCTGGCCTGTGGAACATTACTTAATTGCATGGACAAGGATATCACCAGGCAATCGATCGTCACGGATTATAGAACGTGTAATAGAACCAGTTCAAATTATGCCTTCGAGTGGCTCTGAAAAAAGGGTTACAGGTGTTGATTGTTGCCTCTCCTCTGTGTTGCAAGTTGGCGATGCCTGATGGGGAGATACAGCAGATGATGATGCTGTGGATGCCACTATGGAAGGTATTGCAGACGAAGATGTAGAAGATGATGATGTAGATGCATCTAGAGATGTTGCTGTGGTCCGTCGAACGTGTTGCAAATTATTGCATTTCGTACGTGAGCCCAAAAGGGTGAGGAAACACCCAGAACAGGAATCTATACTAGAGCGACCCAGAACAGGGATCCATATATTGGTACGGAATTCACGAGAGTCCACTGAACTGATCTAAAAAATCTCTTCATTTAGTTGTGGGCCATCGATTCCGGGTTCAATTAACGTCTACTTTGCTTGGCCAACAAATTGATCAAACTCTGAAATTGCTGCCGCCTGATGCCGCAACATGACTCTATTTTATTTGCTCTTGTTGCTGCTTATTGCTCGCTGCAGCCTCTAGCCTCCTGGCTCCTGCATCTTGCCGCAAGCCCCACTCTGGCTACCTCCGAAGACAATCAAACCGAGACTGCACCACAATTTGAGTTCAGAGTCCCGGGGTCAAGCCACTGCTAGCTACTGAATTTAACAGAAAAATTTGTAGCCAAAAACTGTATTCTGTTTTTGAATACTCTCGAAGAGAGTATTGTGGGTTCGTACACTGGCAAGGCAGTAAAAAAAGCATAGGGCAGACTTATGCATTTCCCTTATTTTGATAGTTCTGAGTACTGTTCGCGAGTCATGTGGCAGCTGCGGTCGATCTACTAGGCGGGTAGTGGGCAGCGTTGGTGAAACATATTTGTACGAAAAACTTTTCTTTTTTCTTCCAAATATTTCAATTCAAAACTCATTGTCATTTCTTATTCCATATCTGGTTTATATTTTAAAGGGTATCAAACTCTTCGGCTCTCTACGAGACTGCCTTCCTACCTCATGATTTAATTCGAGGGCAAACAAAATCTTTTATTTTAGTTTTCGGAATCTACATCTGGAGTTCGAACAGCAAACAGAAATTGTTTTGATAAAAATCTGTAGCGGAAAATTTGGGGGTTTTTCCCTGCGCTTGCTCAAAAGTCAATAACAATAACGTGCCAAAAGTTTGCTACTGAATTTTAAATATTAATATCTTTTACAGAGTCTGGATACAGAGATACTGGTGCTTGGGGGACTCCGCCCCGCCTCGTGGTTTGGCTTTGGACTTTTGGGTTGCACGTTTTTGTTGTAGCGGAAAAATTGTTACTTTGAACATGAAAAATATCTTGTTTAGATTTTATTTCAGAGATAGACAACAAGTAGACTTAATTATCATTTTCTTTGCGAATATATAAATACATTAGCTAGGGTCTCGGCGGTGGCTTATTGAGGGCGGTTGCGGCAGCGGCTGCCTCATTTTGGCCAACTTTCGCCAATGGGAAAAGTCCAAAAAAACCAAAAGAAACGAAACGAACCGAACCGCGTACCACAATCATTTCCCAGCAAATCTATGCGCATCTCTATGCAAATGTGTGTTGTATCCGAACCGAATTAAGAATAGCCAGAGAATACTTAGGACGATCCCGAGCCAAGCCGAGTCGCGTTGAGGCTATGGCCAAACATATTTTCCATGTCGATGCCATCGATTGCGTTATGCAAAATATATGCAAATGCCATAAATACGAGAGAGTCGAGAGTGGCAGTCTCCTTCCATCCTTCCGTGCCATCCGTCCCATCTGCCTGCCTTTTCTATGCCACTCTTTGCGAGCTTTTCCAGGGAAAACTTGTGGCGCGGCTTTGAAGAGTCGCGACTTTCCGACTCTTACGACTTGCGACTCTGGCGATTTGAGAGATTTGTGAAATTTATCGGGCCAGTTGAGAGTGGGTAAGTGGGTGGATGGATGGATGCTCGGATGCTTGCTTTTGCTGGCTGGAAAGGTGTCGAGAGGTGGCTTGCGGTTAGGTGGTGGGTGTTTGTATCTGTTTGTGCTGCTGCTGCTGTTGCTGTTGCTGCTGCTTATGTTGCATTCTCGGAACGGTAGTTAGGCCGCTGACTGGAATAATCGACAACTTTGACAACGATTTGAATATCGTTTTGTTGCCTAAATTGAGAGTTTGGTCAGGAGGCTGAGGGAGAGTAGGATAGATGGATGGTTAGAAATCTGCAATATCACGACGTTGAACCCATCTGTCAGGGAGTTTGTAATTGAGCCCAAGGAATACCAAATCCCAACCGGTGAACATTTTTGTGGGCATAATGAGGTGTTTGTATAGTGAGGGATCATCCAAGGGTCATGAGTGGCACGCGGAAAACTTAAGGTGTACTTTAGAGAGATAATTTCATTAGAAAACAAAACACATTTGTATTCCATTTTAGACTCGAGCTATTGATCTTTTAGTTTTACTTTTCTTCTGCTAAAATGTTCGAAATTTGTATACATTAAAAGAAAATTCAACGAATGCATGGGAAAGAGATTTCCTTTCATTTATTACACATTAATCTCGAATTTTTCATATATGTATTTCGAGATTTCAAAAGTTTTTTGTAGACTGGGGCTCAGCCTGTGGTAAATATTTGTATCACCAAAATGACAAAAAATTATGAGAGTTCGATGGTAAAATATTTTGCATCAAAATCAAAACCATAAATCTTACACAAATAGCACTCAAAAAGCAATAAGACTATTTCAACGCCATTGTGTGCTAAGTAGATTTCAAAAAGGCGATACAAATTCCAGACTGCTGTCCAGACAATGGACAGGGAGGGGGCATAAGGTATGCTGCATGCGGCATGCGTTGCTGCAACAGCAATAGCAGCAGCTACTGAGGCAGTTGCAAACGGGCTTCTCCTGCTGCTACGCAATTTCCATGACAATGCCACCAGGGCCTGGACCAGGGCTAATCTATGAGGCAAGATCACAGGCAAAAGATGTTGCAAGATGTTCCGTTTTGACCAGGTTTTTGCTGAATCAATTTGTTAGAGAAACAATGACCCAAACACAGGACAAAGGCCCAAACAACTGGACAGGGGCCCTCTGGAGAGGCGTGTGACATTAGCAGACAGTTTTGCGGGCACCATCGTTATGAGGGTGGATTCTTCTTTGCCCTTCCCCTTCCCCGTTCTCATAAACGCACAGCCAGAGATAATCGGATTGTTCAGGCCCAAAAGGTAATTTGTGGGTTTTTAAGTCCAACATACAGCTGTACTGGCCGTACAGAGCTGCAGAAAGTTACGAGTTTATGCAAAAAATATTCGAAGAGACAACTTCTTCAACATTTTCGAATGCCAGCGGGTGGCTTATCGCATAACGTTTATCGTTTATCGCGGTAATTCCCCCACCACTCAGCAGTCAACACTGTCGAAAGTTCAAGGAATTCCAAGGATGAGGAAACACTTCTTCTTTTTTCGGGTAAAAGTGTCACTCGCACACATGCAAACGACGTCATCGTTGTCGCGAGCCATTCAAGATCTGCATCGCACCACTGCAGTGGTTGCAGCTGACCCAACATGCAAAAGAAGCAGCAGATAATCATGTCTTGCCACAGCAGCCGGCAGCCGGCAACTGTGCCACACACTCCTATCTGATCTTTAGCATCAATAAGTCGTACCACCTATAGATGACCAATACGCTGAGGTGTGGACAGGGAGGTGGCGAAAAATGTTGTCAAGAAATGAAAGATCTTTGCCTGCTCCTACGAGTATTTTCAGTCTTTCTCTCTGTGAATCGTTCTCCAAGTGGTGTAAGTGTCTTTCTATTTACGTATCCCACAGCAATTCAACTTTGTACATTTGCAAGTGCCAGCATCAATTAAAACTAATAGAACAATTAATGAAACACAAACCGCAAAATGCAACCACAGAAGCGAGAACTTAGAAGGAGACAAGCCACATAAAACGTTGAACGCAAAAGGGAAGGCAAACGGGGCACATGAACGAAGTGGGAATGCTCTGAAAACTTCATTAAAATATTATTTTATTAATACTTTAAATAAAAGCATTACAAATGCATGCGGTACTGTCGTACAGAAGCCATAAAAGAGTTTTGCTCTGCCGAAATGAACGAATATAATTTCCACACAAAACAGGAACAAAAAGATATGCAATTACATGCCTCCTGTGAGAATTGAACTCACGGCCCCTGGTTTACAAGACCAGTGCTCTGCCACTGAGCTAAAGAGGCTTGCTTGAAAAGAACAAACCATCAAGAAATAAAAAGGTAGCTACAGAGGTGGCAGTAGCATCTATCTAAAGATACATCTTTAAAAACTTATCTCGGGGTAGTGCGAATATGTATGTATGTATGTATGTACATAAGTTTCCATTCATATCTTATCAAATGATGTTTCGACACATGTCGAAATTCTGAACACAACTTCTATATTGTGTTGACTTCATATAAGTTTCGAGAACAATCTAAACAAAATTAAACCGCAAAATGTAACTCTAATCCTCTTCCTTTTGGGTGTGCCAAACCTCTCACTAAATCAGAAATGCCCCTTAAAAAAAGAGTATTCCAGGCGCTCGCGTAACTGTCTCTCAAAAGCAAAGAAAGAGTTTTGTTCTGCCGTAGTCATGATGATCCCCATATAATCATCATTGTCTTTGGCAATTAAGCAATATGAATAAGTAAATGAATGAATGACTGAATGAACGGATGAGTGAGCCAGTGAATGCATGCCTTAATAATTTCTCAACTCTAATTCACAAGAAATTAGAAATGGGTGCGGGTGCCCCAACGCTGCTCCCCTCTCTAGATCTGTGTGGCAAGATTGAACTGTAGGGCGTGGCAATGGTGTGGCTCCCCATTTGTGTCTGCGATGGTGTGTGTTTGTGTGTGGCAGGCAGAGTGCAGAAACAGTTAAATGCCAGATTGCAGTCACAGGAACATGCAATTCCAGGCCCAGCACTTGAAAAACAATTGAATCTATGAATTATGAAATATTTTAAGTCAAGCAAAATGCTCTTCCCCCTTCGCTTCCGCCTGGCTCTGTGTAGCTCCCTAATTAACTAAGTGCCACGCACCTTGAAGCCAGAGAGTCACAGCTGGGGAGAAAACTAAGAGGAAAACACACCCATTTTCCAGTTCCCATTTTCCATTTCCCATTTCCAGCTTCATGCATTTTTAATTCCCTTAATAGCTTTTGTCGCTCTAGCTCTAGAGCCAGGAACCAGAGCCAGACATTGATGGACCAGCAGAAGCCAACAAACAACAAAAATTAAAACACCAAAAATTCTGTGTACTCTACCGCAGGTGTCCTGGTGGCCACAGCATGCAGATTAATTCCCCCGGACCATTGCGCAGGGCAAGACCAGGGCCAGGGGCAGCGGCATGGATGGCCTGTAAAAAAGTCCACCCAAAAAAGTTGTCCTTACCTGGGTCGCATCTGCTGGCTAAAACTAAGCGCAATGTGTCCTCCATCAAAATTAATTACCAAAAGGAGCAAAGCAGCGCCCACCATGGTGCAAGGCCAATTGTCAGTTGCGGTTGCCGGGGCGCAAAAGTTAAAAGGGGGCGACTTTGCCACCCATCTTCCCACAGTTTTCCCTAAAGCTCTCATCAGTCAACACTTGCGTAACAGTCGCCAAAATGATAAATTGCCACCCCCCTCGGACAGTTCGAAGGACGACGGGACCTTGCCACTCAACGCGCATTTTGTGGCAGAGTCAGCGCGATATCAAGTCGATAGACACTTTGTTGTATACTTTGGGGCGCTGACTGGAAAAAGCCAAAATTAGATTGAGATGGAAACTGGATTGAACCAATATTTGAAAACTTATATAGATCTGACAGGGAAAAGACGGAACAAGAAAGATATTCTTTAATTTACTTTAATTTAATGCATTCCAAACGAAACTGCTCACACTTTTCTACAAAGCTACTCTGCGAGAGAGAAATAGGGAGAGATACAATACATACAACTATCACAAACATCCAACAATACTCAAAAATATTCTTAAATTTTTAAACTTCACAAAAACTCCCACATTTGAGCATATCTGAAAATGCCTGCATCCATTCTCCCATCATTCAATCTGCAATTCAGTGACAGCGCTCCCTCTTTGACTTTTGGAATGCGAATTTCTCAACGCATAAATTCTCCGCAGCACGAACAATAAAGCTGAAAGGATAATGCCGATGCAACTGAATGCAAGGGAAGCCAATGAAAGGATATTGGGGTGGGGTGTCGGGTGGGGGTGTCGTCTGATTTATTGGCTAATGCGCATTTCATGCCCTCGGTGCCCTCTCGGCGGCGACACCAGAAGTTGAGGCCAAATTAATTAACAACAAGGCGAACGCATGGCATTGTCGCTGTCTGTTGTCGCTTCGGTGTCGCGTTGTTGGTTTTTAATTAAGGAGTTGAATGCAAAATCAAAATTAAAGTGATTTACGCCACAGATAAAAAACCCACCAAGAAAAAACCAAAACGAAACGTACTGAAAGTACTGCCTGCTTTAATTATAAACAAATACGAGAGCGATGAAAAGCCAATGATAAAATAAACAAATAATTAAAAGGCGGCAAAGTTTGGAAGTCGCTTGGGGGTCGATTTGTTGTATTCTCGTAAAAAACATTTTCCTGTCAATATTTGCCCTCCAGCCAGGGTGTGTCAACTGAAAGTAGAACTTTTTGGTGGTGGAGCAGTGTCTGATGTCCTGTCAATGATAATGTCACACATGATTGCTCCTGGGTGGGCTTTTCGAAATCCCCTCTCTAAGATTTCTGTCTGCGTTTCTAATTAAAAATGTAAAACATACAAAATATAAATATAACACACATTTGTGGGTGACATTTTCTTGTTGGCTTTTGCACTCTGTCCATGGGGGTTAATAGCGGTTACCCTTAAGCGGGTAAACAAGGATCGGTGGAATTATATTTTAGAGTGTTAGGGCGGCTGTAATGATTGATTTTCCAATGGAACAACTATTTAACAGCAAACAGCACCTTTAATGTTTTCGTTCAAAATAGGAACAAAAATATATGCAATTACATGCCTCCTGTGAGAATTGAACTCACGGCCCCTGGTTTACAAGACCAGTGCTCTGCCACTGAGCTAAAGAGGCTTGCTTGAAAAGAACAAACCATCAAGAAATATAAAAGGTAGCTGGAGTGGCAGGAGCATCTTTCGAATGAAACATCTTCAAAGCACGAGTTTGTATCTGGAACATAGCCAGCAGCAGACCGCTATCTATCTATTGATACCTTATCAAGTGAAACATATGTCAAAACTCTAAACACTTATAAAAACTTATCATTGTGCTGATAAACAGAACTGAACTGAATAAACCATGTGCATTTTCTCATTAAAAAAAAATTCATTAGCGAATTTTATTCCTCTGCATAATGTACCATGGGAATTGTCATAATGCAGTGTCAAACGGCCCCGTTTATATTCTGTACTAAATAAGTTTGTTTTACTCGATTTGTAACCTCTTTTTAACCTCGATTACCAGGAAATTTAAGACCACAGAACTACAGTTAAAGTCCAAAACAAAAACACGAAAATGCTTGGGTTAGTTAAGCCCCCAAACAGGTTTTTGGACCGCTTAATCCTTCCAGACGAATGCGCTGAAATTATTTATTATGACGCAAAACTTTTTTCCGGTGCCGCAGTGCAAACGCGTACCGTAACGCGTTATCTCCTGTCCAAACGAGCCAAAGGGTCTCGCACGGGCATCCGCTGAACACGTACCACCATAAACACTCTCCTTTTCCAGAGAAATCAGAAAACAAAAATTGAAAGTTGATTCGGAAAAAGAGCCCACCAAAAACGGAGCTTTAAAAGGTTTGCACCACGAATAAAAACGGCTCAGCTGTATTTTCAGCTGAGGACACTTCAAAAGAAACAAATCTGTTCATTTGGAAAAATTGAATAAAGTAGGATAATGCCCCCAAAACGAATCTACTATGTAAAACGATTAACTCTTAATGGAAAAAACTCCTAATAGAAAGAAGGTCACCGCATTAACACTTAATACAACAAAAATTAATTTCCAATATTTTCCGCCTAATACGTTTTGAATTTACCGAATTATTTGAAATTAATATTTCTTTGAATCCGTTTTGCAACACCATCCAGAAGCGTCATCTCGTGCCTTCGAACTATCGATATATAGGGATGATCAAACACCGCACTTTCCAACACTCGCTGCATTTTTTTCTCTTCACGGCACAATTAGAAAATAGACAATTAGATTTAACTAAATTTGCAACAATGCCGCTGGATCAGGATCAAATCCTTATTGCAGTTTAAATTAAAAATAGCATTACTAAATCCAGAAATAAAGAATAAAGGATGAAACCCATAATAAACAAATAATATCTTTAAACAAAAATTAATGTGCTTTCTTTTAATTTGTCTCAACTTTTCCGTAAACTTATCTCCGCCTATAATTGAATATCGTCACGGCTGCTTCCTGAACAGACCCATAAAACTGTTCCCCAAGCAATGATTAACCCTTTTCCTGTATTTCCTTTTGATATTTTTATAATTTCTTGGCATATTTTCTTAATTGTCTTGTTGTTGTGGTAATTAGTACAGATTTAATTGCGGGCAAATCCGCATAAATATTTCAAGTAACCGATGCGGATTATGGTTTAACCAACCCTCCACTTTTGGGGCAGTGGAAATCCATCCTCCAGCTTTAGGAAAGGACTGACCACATCATTAATCGTTGGCTGGTTAGCGTACAACAATTTGTCCAAATAACAATTAAGGGCCCAATACCAAGGGCCCAACCCCCAACAAAGCAAACAAGCTAAGCACCCTCAAGGACATGGACACTCCCTCTGAAGGATGGAGGTCTACAGATCAGGGAGTCGCTAACAGCATTTGACAGTTGGCTAATGAAAATCCATGGGAGTGAAAGTATTGCAATGTGATTAATGATTTGCCACGGTTTTAAATTTCTCCAACGTTTAAATTTCTCTGTAATTCTGGGTCCTAGAATCCATCCATTATTTATGCACTCCCCGTTCCATTATTCCACATGCACTCTGGTCCATTGTTCAGCGCGAGATTTCAGTGGATTCCGCTGTGTTCTTTCTTTTTTGGTTAGGACAACAATGACTTTCATTTTGGTATATGAAAGATTTCGTTGCAGGTGGCAACCAAATGGCTAATGGAGATGGACTTCGGTTCCATTGTTGGTCCAGCCTTTGTCCGGGAGTGGATCCATCAGCACTCTCACCCTCCTTAAATACTCGTAGATACTTTCTAGAATTACAAAAGTGCATAGGGGTTATCTGTGTGTGGAGAAATTCCCCAGCAATTGCCAATAATTAACATAATGAAACCATAAATTGTGCAAATGGAAGAAAGTCCAATGACACTAAATGGACCGCACCCAAGGGCAGACCCTCTCCATGGAGTGGATGTGGAGTGAAATACTTCTAGAGAAAGCATGCGAAATTAATATCAACGCCCCGCTTCGCCTCATAAATTAAGTTTCAAGTGCATCAGCTCAGAGTTTCGTAGTTAGGGAGAAAGTTCCCCGCATAGAAGTTCTCGCACAGAAAGTTTGTCCATATGGCTGGACCTGGTAGTCGCTTCTTTGGTTAATTACCAAGATGTATGCGTGTCGCGCACACCACAGACCAATTAACCCCCATTATGGTCAGCTTTCGAGTCGGAGTCGGAGTGCCAGTGACAACACTCCACACTCATCCAATCATCTCGTCCTGGTCCTGGGTGAGGTCAAGCGTTCGCTGAGCCCAGCTATGGCTCTGGGTATGGCTCTCCCCAGTAATTAAGATTTCCAAGAGCAACAAGCACACGCATCCCCACATAAAAGACGAAAAGCAAACTCATTTCCAGGACTGGGTCCAAATTGCTTTATGATGTTGCAGATTATGATAATGAATGATGCCATCTGGGCCTGCACTTGGGCCTGCCCTCGAACACTGACCAGGGGCTATGCTATGTTGACACTTTAAGTGATTTAATGTTATTGTTTTCGTAGCTTCAACCCCCCTATTTTCCCTCCCGCCCACAGAACTTTCACGCCACAGAAGCGTGCATAAATTTAATGAATATTAATTAAAAGTAATGTTGTTTTTTTGAGGTTTTTTAATTGAAATGCTTTTGTTGCTGACGTTTTTGCATGGAAAAGTTATTCAGAATTAGAGCAAGAAATAGTCTGCTAGAGCACCAATAATACTGACCAATGACGGATGTTTCACGGTTCTTGTCTATAGATAGTATAAAGGTCTTTCTTTACTTTTCGTGGAAGGTTTAAAGTCATTGTCAATGATAACCATCTCTATCCATCTCTGGTTAGATTTGGCTTTTAAACCGTTCACGTATCACTTCATATTATTTATGATAAAACACATAGGAAATATCTATTGCATATATGGAGAACAGGAAACATAGCTAACCATATTCATCCCTATTTTATTTCTATAACAGGAATGATAGAAAACTCCACCTTTGTGAGTGTCATCCCGTAGGTAACTTTTTTCCAATTGAAAGGTTTTATTTAAAATATATTTTTGATACAAACTTTTTCGCTTATCATTTTGCGGAACAAAACGTTGAAATGTATGGAATATACCCTCGTGTGCGTGTATATGCATTTGTATATATTTTCGTACCTACATGTATATATTTTTGCCAGTTTATTGACACAATTGTGAACAAATAAATCCCCAACTTCGGGCCACTGTGAATGCTGATTGCATATCTCTTTTTTTGCGCACCCACCCTCTCCACTCTTTTTTTGACTGCCCTTCTCCTTTTCGGTGAACTTCCATTGAAATGTTTTTGATTGGAAAAAATTTAATTTCCTATACGCTTCAACACTGCTTATCGCCGATGGATGCATTGTGTGCCATCTATCCAAACAGTGCAAAAAAAAATTGGCAGCCTCCCGATGATTTTAAATTTAATTCAAGTGTTTGGCTGTTCTACACTGTTGTAAATCTAAACTTTTTGTTCACTTTTTTTAGAGTTGTATTTGGCAGTGCTTCCATATGTAAGGGGGTATGTGCAAAAACCTCAAACCACAATTAATTAAGGCAAACGCTCTTGAGGACAACAGCAGCACCAATATCGCAACATTCATTGAGAGTTTTTTTCTAGTCGCCAAAGCTTCAATTACGATTTTTCGATTTGCTTTGCGGAGAGAAGTCGCACTGCCAATTGTCAGAGTTATAACAAAAAGCAGAGAAAAAATGTTCATTAAACGCTAGCTCTCCTTGGTTGTAAAACCAAAATCAAGCTATCCTTGTACCGTGTATAAAAGGTATATTGTATTTTGTGGCTGAATGTTCTGGCCATGAGGCAGAAAGGTGAGTAAATATCCCTTATTCAAACTCATCTCATATACAGCCAAATTATGTTCATTATCTCATGGAGATGTTTATATATTTTCTCTAATATGTATCTACATATTCTCTGTTGAATCTTTTGAACTTTTTTCCTAAGTAGAGGGTGTCGCTATAGTTGAATTCCATGAAATGTTTTACTTTATTATTTTTTTTCCTTACATTCATACATACTCGTATTCGTTACACTCGTTCGCCGTCGCTCTTTTGTGCCAGGGACAATGGTGGAACCGCACCGTAAGAGAAAGAGGGAGCGAGAGCACAGAAGGAACCGCAGCGTGAGAGATAGAGAGAGAGTGCCAGAAGAGTAAAATTCATTTTTTCCATTAAATCGAGCCGTTGATTGTGGATGAAGCATCATCGGGCGGGGGGCACAAATGTCAGGGGGCTCTTCGGTTAGATGGGGGCGCTGCGATAGGTTGTCATTTCGAAGAGCGTCGGAGCGCCACCTTCACCTCTTCCTTCCACGTTGAATGCCAAAACGCATCGCTTGTGCGGTTGACTCCCACGGGAGGGCATCAGGTAGGGCTTATCATATAGTTGAATGCTCTACTCTGGAAAAACCAGTGTGTTTTAATGTTTTGGTTCGGGTTCTATACACTTTTAGGGTAAAAAATATTTAAAAAATCTTCCAACCATTCAACCTTTATTTTCTATGACCTAAAAGCAGAATTGAACTTCACTCACACACAGCGGCTGTGCAATTCGCTGAGATCTAACATTTTGAACTGCTTGACAAACTTGTTCCTCCTCATGGATATTCGATACACTTGCAAATGGCTTTTTGACAAACAATGACATGGACGGACTCACCTACGATTGCGGCCACAGTTTCTTTGCCTTATTTTTGTTGGTTCTTGTTCTTGTGATTCCCCCTTTTGTGATCGCATTTGCAAATGAATTGCTTATTGACAGTTTGATGGAATGATTCCCTCGTTGCCTCGATTGTCGATTTGCGAGACTTTTGTTATTCTTTAATTATGGACTTGCCACCGAGGAAAAGAAAAAAACAAAGGATTCATGGGTAGATATGGAAAAGGAATGAGGATTTATGCGAGTTTTTATATTATGTATTTTCCCATTCAAAACTTGTTGTAATTGACAGTTTTTGCAGCACTCTTTTAGGAGCGCTCTATAAGATTATGAATGCATTAAAAAACACTTTAAAAACATACATTAAAATGCCATTTTAAAGTGGTTTCAATTCGCCACAAAGTCACTTCCGGTTGATTGCATTCTGCAGGACCCTTAAAAAAAGCCATGCGACATTTCCCCTATCATTGCTCCTGCCTTGAAGTCGCCTCCAGCAATTAACAACTTTCCTGTCCCTGGTGGAACAGAGATCTTCCCATGTATGCAAATCCATTAAATCACTCGAAAAAAAAACAGAGACCAGAGGCGAAGAAGCGAAGAGGCGTAGAGAACATTTGAAACCACTTCAAGAGCAAATGACACATAATATGACTACAACACAGTTGCCTCATACCACACAGAAAGATGTTCAGCAGCTGGGCCCCGCCCCTGGTCCGATGTCGATGATAATGTAACAACACTCAACCTCTTGGCAGCAAAAACAGCAGTTGGGGGTTTTGCAAAACACCAAAAGGGTTGGTCACACCAGCCTTACGAAGGGTTGAGAGTAGCAGGGACAGTGGCACGAGCCAAAGAGGGGGTGCAAATGAAATTGTCACATTCGCAAATTTAATTACATCAGAGTCCCGAATGCAGAAGAGACCTGAGGAGCGCGACAATGCTTCAGCTTGTAAAGCTGTCCAAAAGTTCAGTTTTCTTGTACCCCAATGTCTCACCCACTCAATGGTGATGTGTGTACCTGTCAAAATTTATGAAATTTCAAAAAAATGTCACCAATATTTGACATACAGATAATGCCATGCATGATGAATCATGTCAAGCATGAAAAACTGATAAGATAGAAATGAGTTTTGCTTGGAGCACAGGAAAGAGAAGAAAATTTAAATGGCATACTTTTGGGCACTCAAACAAACAACACCCTCGATTCCATCTAAACCATAAAAAACCTTCATTTACAAATTGCGCACCTGTCCACAGTCCATTTTCAATTAGCCTAAAAACCGCCAGACTAAAAGCCAACCAAAAAAAAGGTAGAGGTTCATCCTGTTTAAGGCCTTTTATCCCACTCATAATTCGCATAATGACAGAACATCTACCCAAAAACTTCTTCCCGTCCTCTAGAGTCAACGGAACAGCAAAACATCTGACCATCTCCCGGATGCACTTCAACTTTCCACCCTGTTGCGTACAATCAATGGACACGGGACACGGGACACGGGGCACGGGGCACAGGAGGCACAGAACACAGACCTCCCACCCTGTTGATGTTGCTGCTGCCACACGACCAGCGCCGTCGACGCATTCGAATTGTTGCAAAAGTGCGAAACCGCAAATGTTAAACGTAACACACAAGTCAATTCCGCACCAACCCATCGAGAACTCGAACCCACAACAACCCACATCGAGCGGAGAGCGGTGAGCGGTGAGCGGTGACAACCGCAACCAGGCCACAAAGCTCTTCAATTTGCTTGCCATCTATTATGGCAGCTCATTGTGGGATTACCGCAAAACCCGAACCCAAAACCTCCCAACCACCGAACCCACATCCAGAGTCAGAGTCAGAGCCAGTGCCAGAGCCAAACCCCGAACGAACCACCAACGCGAATGCGCCGTCCGCCGGCCTCGTCGTTCGCTTGGTGAGGAATTGCTAATAAAAAGGGTGGAAAATCCACTTTGCTATGGCATTTGATTTTGATTTTTTCCCACTCCCCGCCTTTGCGACTCTCGTCTGCGCCACCCATGGGACAGAAGGCTGTTGATGGCTTCTACGGGGGGTGAGGAAGAGAGGACACGTATTGGCAGATAGAAGCTGAAAGGTATAGGGCTTGATGACTTCTGATGTCAACGGAAAAGTAGTGCACTCTAGCTATTGAGAATATTGACGAGGAAACTCCCAGAGAGTATTTTTTTTCAACTCTCTGAGGAGGACAATTTGAAGGACATGTAAGATACCTTTACGTAACATACAATAAGTGTTAATAATATTTATAGATACATATGTATGTATACTTTATTTTTTATTATACTATGATTATTTTTTAAGTATATGTATGTACATACATATTTATGAATGAATTTCCGATTTATGTACATATGTATGTATAAAATCTAGGAATGAAACCCTTCCTCTTAAAAATCCCAATTTAATTACTATAATTATTCCCGCAGACCAACGTCAAAGTCAATAATAAAGAAAGCGCTTTCAATTGACCAATAAAACCGTCAAAAGCTAATACCATCTGCACAATGCGAAACACTCATCGCAATGATTACGATGATGAGAACCATGATGATGTTTGGAACCATGATGGTTGTGGTAGAGCTAAGGTGGAGGCTCAAGGAACAAAGGAAAAAGCCTCCAGCTGGGTAACTTTTGTGGCAGGTCTTTACAGGATTACACTCGATTACAGGATACATTACAAGTTCCACGGGAGGCCGCTCACCCGCTGGGACGGATCAATCAAGCCCGAAAGAACGACAAAAATTCATTCCATTCTAGATGAATGATTCCGGTCAGTTTTGGTTTTGGTTTCGTTTCCATTACAGTCATAGAAAAGAGAAGCCCGATGTTAATTATGAAAGTGCGCTTTGGTACATGGATGGACTCTGGGTAGCTTAACAAACAAATCATTTTGCAGCTATGTATATCAAAAGAATGGCATTGCGATTCGGTATTGCACTGGGAGCTTAATGAAAACCGGAAATTTCACTTGTTTTCCATCAACATCATCATCATCCGCCTCCTCCCTTGCCCAAAAAAACTTATTGCGTGCTATTACAACTGAACGGAACGGAACGACGAGTCGTCTGTCTGGAGATCTGTTTACTTTTGTACTTGGGGTTTTCGTTACTCATTTTTTCAGTGTTCCTTTTTAGGCGATTAATTAATGCAATTAATCTGCTGGCTGGAATGGAAAAGGAGTACTTACTCCTTGGGATGCAGTTGATGGAGTTGTTTGGGGGCGCATTTGTATTCCTCATTCGGGGAATGAGTGTAAATAAATGGTTAAGATTAAGTTGAGATTATTACTAATCAAGGAATTCATTAAGCCTATAAACAAACACATGTACCAGCTAATATAAATACATCAAACATATGTACACGTGGCAGGGAATGAGTACAAAGTAATTACTTAAGCGATGTTTAATTGGTGGGTACATGTGAAAGAGATTATTGAAGCTAGCTTTCATGCCCGTGACAAATATCAACCTCAAGTGCTTCCTGAGCACACTCTAAAGATGAATCCAAACATTTCAATGGCTATGAATTATTATTCCTAATTATTGCCTAGTTCCTGACTAATTCTAGCCTCATTTATAGATCCCATTAACACAGCCAAAGTAAATGCCCCATCAGAATCACAGCCAGCACTCATAGCATTCGATTGGAACTTGAACAAATTACCATATTAATTGCTACTAATTAAAAATTCATTAAAACACTGTGGAAGGCCAGGACCGGGGGCACGGGAGGAGTGCAAAAGCCACAGAGCCAGAGAATCCAGCAATTTATTATGCTTTGTCATCTGCCGGGCGACAGGAGCCAGCCAGTGTGCGCAAATGATAATAATAAACATTTTCATTTTCATAATTTCTACTCTTTTATCGTTGCGGAATCAATGAGTTCGAGTTCATAATGGCCAATCCTCTCCCTATACCACTCTCTTACCCCTAACACCTCCATAATGTATGTATCTGTGTGTACTTTCAATTAGAAGCCAACTTTGGGCCATAACTCAACACTAAACTAGAAGGGCAGATGATATTCGTGCACCGAGGCTCTTGATACTCTTTCAGATGTGTTTTCTGCGCTACGCTCATCATACTCATGGTTCCCTCTTCAAGGGAATAGTTTGTAGATAGGCAAACAAAACATTGTTAACGTGCTGAAAGTTTCATTCGCATCGATTTATAGGGCCCGGAATTCCCCGTGTACTGTGCACTCACTGTAATTATGCTGTATCTCTTTCCCTCCACCCACACCGCCAATTCAACTCCTCATCATGCTCTCCCCCTCGCTGGATCCACCTGTAACATCTGTGTGCCCCTTGTGTGCGGCCTGGGTCGGTGTCTCTATTCATGCCATAAATTCCGGGCTGTGTGGCACATTAATTAATTTGGTTTTGTGCACCATTTCAAAAAGGATTATGTAACGCTACTCTCTCTCTCTGACTCCCTACCCCTCGATCTGCTTTCCTCCAAACAAGCGAGTCGTGAGATGTGTTAAGGCAATTGTGTGCTCATACACAAAATGGGCAAGGAATTTGTATGTGGTACTGGAGTTTATGTCTTGGCTATGGTGTTTAAATTGGAAGTCACTGTTCAACGTAAGAAACATACAAACTAAACACAAAAATTTCAAAAAAGCTAAATCGAATATATGATCAGCAGATTATTGAAGTACTGGGTAAACCAGTCAGCAGCACTCGCTTGTAAATAAGAGAGTGGCAGCAAATCGTGCTTTGAGAATACTTTAAAGTGTGAGGTTTTTAGCTAGAGACGTTCGCTCATAAATCCCATTGAAAGAGGGATCTTTCTATTGGTCTCATCTTACTTTTGTACACAGCTTAGTATACATAAAATACAACTTTAAGAAAAACCACTCTTTACTTTTAAATATCAAACGATTTCACCTTCACATCCTTCGGATTTCCACCCCGATTAACAAAGCACTCTGTCCCAGCTGCTGAGTCGCAAACTTTTTGACATTATAAAATCTAATGAACAGAAATTAATTTACAATAATAATAACTCAACTAACACGAAAAACCGCCCGAACGCGCGAAATAATCTACGCCTTTCGCTCTGACACCCAAGGGAGACGGCCGAGCCGCAGCTCCTGGTTTACGATGGCAACACTCGCTACCGCGCTCTTTGAAAGAGTTTCCGCTTACAATTTGCATAAAATTTGTTAGAAGAAGAGTCCAGACAGCTGGATGGCGTTAATAAGCGGTAGTCCAATATGAGTATGGGTGAGTGGAGTGCGAGAGATGGGAGATGGGAGCTGGGAGGCTTACCTGTTGCCAGAGAGAGCAAATGAAGCTGCCTCTGGTGCTCTCCGGCGGCTGCTGTTGTAAATGGATCGCCTTGTGGAATCCGTTAATTGTGTGTAATTAAATCCAACGGTAAAACAAATGACAAACACTTTGTCGACAGACAGCTGGAGGGAGGGGATGGGGGATGTTCTGTGGTTACTTTGAGGTTGGCAGGGCCTCAACCCTTTTTCCTCGTCTCTTGTTCCTGGCCGCGTCTTGTCTTAATTATAGAGCGTGAATAATTCCCGCACTCTGTGTGGGTTCCATTCACGAGTCATTGATATTATTTTAAATTTATATATTTTCCTTTTGGGGTTGAGGATTGCCTTTCCCTTAAGCTTTAATTAGTGGAAATTATGAGGCGGTTGTGGGACACTGGAGTCCATTTCCTGTCTTGGGGTTTATCCTGCTTTGATATCATTAAATGTGAATTTGAACTTATTTTTATGATTGGTACAAACATACATATGTCTCTACCTCTAACAAATTTCATCTCTTATGTTTATAAACCTCTGACTGCGCCATGGACTTCAAATCTTCTTCATTTACCATGCAACATTGCATTAGCAGTGACAACCACAAAGCGAAAACTGAGCGCTTTTATTTGAATTTGTGGCAGGAATTGTCTAGCAGTCGATCTACTATCTTTTTGTCTGTTTCTTTGCTGGATTCTGGGGTTCGTTCAATGAATGTCGCATGCATCATTTTGCGGTGCCTGCAATTTACGCAAAAACGATTCAAAAGTGCCAGCACAGAGAAATAGAATACTAGAGAGAGAGAACAAGAGAGAGAAAGAGAGAGATGTGGAAAGTGAAGAATACATTTTACTTCCATTTTTGCAATTGGCCTGCCCAAAATGTTTTCGTTGATTGTTGGATGAAACCACTAACCGAACAACCGAACCCCAGCAATTGTTTCTGTTGTTTGTCTGTTTACCTGTTTGGCCTGCGTGGGTGTTGTGTTGCCATTTATTGCGTTCAGAAGTTGAGAGTTTGGAAATTTGCATTTAATTTGATTGAGCCCACTGATTGACTGGCTGACTGCCTTGCCCCAAAACTGTTTACAAGTCAAGAAAGGAGCTAATGAGTGAACAACAATCCAAATTAGATGTGGTTTGGAGATTTACCTCAGCTTTTGTGTATTGTTGGTGTAGTTTTCTAGAGTATTGTGGACTTAAAGGTGTTTTAAAAAGGCATCTCGTAGGTGTAGGGTTTGGGTTTGTTTCTTGTACAATTTTTGGGGAACTTATTGGTTTTCAATGTTTAAAACTCTTCAAACTCTGTGGCGTAATAATTTGTATACGTTGTACGAGTTTTTGCCTACTTTTCTTCTCCATTTTAATTAGTTATGTCACAAACTTTTTACTTTTCTCTTTTTTTCCTACCCACGCCTAATTCCAAATGTTGTTGCAGAACCGATTACGTTATCTCTTGGCCACGAGCATCCACAGCGACCTGACCAAATGTCGTAATTAACCTTGGCTATGGCCCTGAGAGTGGATGGCAAGTGCAAGTGGCAGTGGAAATGGAAATGGGTTGCGACTAATCCTGAATTATTATTTTTTGGCAGTAGTAAAGATGCTAAATGGTTTATTTTCAATTTATGGCCAACAGCTCACCAGGAGGAACAATTAAAAGGGTTGCAAAGGCGATCCTCCCACACTCCGACACCGCCCTGGCCACCCTGGATGGGCGGTGACTCCCGGAAATATTTTCCGAATAATTTGCATTTGAATTTTCAACCTTTACGCCTCTAGTTGAGCATTCAAATTACTGTTATTATTATTTTCACTCATATGCCACAAGTCCCCGAGTGCCCCCAAAGGGGGTTGAGGGTTTGAGGGCCCCAAGGGGTGGGAGAGTCGGGTAGTAGGTTGAGGGTTGAGCTGTAACCATTAAAAGGCCAGCACGACCTTTGCTTGGGAGCACTTCCGTACTCGGGTTTTAATTCTATTAAACGCAGAAGGACGTGCCTCAGGGCCGCTTATCGCCAGTGCCGCACACACATGGTGGCCCACCCGCCATGTGGGCTGCCGCTGTCGCCGATGCGCCACCAAAAGGTTAAAATTATAATTTGCGGCTTCTACATCTACTTTATTACCACACTTATTTCAGATTCAGCCAAACTTTGGCATTTGTGGCAGTCAACAAGCCGCGGCCACAATGTCGACACGCTTAATTTCTTGGCCGCATTCATAACATTTGCTTACATCGTGTATAGCACTCCGCCGCAACCCCTTGTGGAGCTCTTTCTGGCTAAAGACAAAAGGGATTTTTAATGGCTTTTTTGGCGCTTGGCTTATCGGCAAGCGGATATCCTTTTGGAGTTTCTGACACAAAACAAATAAAGGTTACTTGCCACTAAACAACTCCTATGCCACCACTCTCTGCGGCTGTTGCTGTTTACTCTGTTTGTGTGCTGTTTGTTTGCCTCATGAAAGTGTAAAGTTTTCCCACTTGTTCATGGGATAAAGCGTGAGATAAGCCTGGCTAGCTTTGAATTATTTCGTTGGCTTTCCTGTACGCTTTTGGAGGGCACTTCATCGAGTGGGTCTGGGCCAAGCTGAAGGTGAGATGCTGAGGGTTACCTGTATAAACTTCTGTTAACTGCTGCAGACATCAGTGGAAGCGTACATAAGATGGAGAGAGTACCTTTATTTTTGGGTAAAATGCATTTAAAATGAAAAAAGAATGTACATATAATATCAACTGTAACTTTAGCTTCTTCATTTGTCCAGTCCTCCTCTTACTTTTAAAACATAGACAACTCATTCCGTGAGTAATTTCTGACAAGTTTTCATAGCCTTTTCCTTGAAACAATCCCAAGCCTCTTAGGAATAACAAATTGTCAACACATAAGATGGCATTTAATCTTCAACAAATTGGCAAGGCACTTGTACAGACAGCTTGAATAAATAGTATGCGCCTTCGTCAGACTCACTCCTCCCGACGCATTTGAACCTGCCACATGCCCCCTCTTTGCCACACAGCTACTTCAGTGGGCAATCTGTCAAAGCAAGAAATACTGAAATACGCATCATGTTATGCAGGAAATTTTTGTAAAATCGTTTTTTATTTCCCTGCCTCTCGTTGCCACACGTTCCCTGGTTCCTGGGGAAATTTGCATTTTAACTCAATAAATTCACTTTGCATGCGGCTGAGAGTTGAGCAACGGTGTGCTGCTCTATAAATCTGTTAGAGTCTAACGACTACAAGCTTCTGACGTGAGTCGGAGAAGGTGGATCTGAGAGCAGGCACTGAAGGAAGGTGGCTTTATACAGCCCGCGGCGGCTCAGTCATTTCCCAGCTACTGATTTTCTCTGCTTGCCTGCGAATGAATCCATCGCCAGCTTATAAGATTACACCAAGTGTGAGTGGATAAATAACTCACACTCCGCTCCGAATCATTCTGTAACACCATTCCGAGCCACTCCACCAGAATCTTTTTGTGGCTTGCTTTACCTTTTGTCGCCGCTTTGGCCAAAATGCTTTGAGGCGATATTTGCGTTATTTACGATTATTTACAATTTTACAATTTACATGTGGCAACGGCAACTCCTAGTCTGTTCTTCTTGCCCCGCCCCCAGACTCTGCCTACATCCCTGCCCCTGCATCTGATGTCTTACAAGCGGGAACATCCTTCGAGTTGTTTCGTACTCGTATCTTGATATGTTGATTCTTCTCCTCTCTGCTTCTCACTTTTTATTTATATCACAATTACTGGGATTTAACTTGGGGATTTGCTGGCTTGTTTAGTGGCAAGTAAACTGTTTATCCAATGGATTGGGGTATCCTAAAATATCTGTGGAAAGTTGTTTATGTAATGGATTACGGGATAAATTGGTAATCGCTTTGCTGTGTATTTCCTGAAAGAAGTTATTTTCGGACTAAATTTCCATTCGGTTATTCCTTCAGCATTCTCCTGTGATATATTTCAATAGTATTTATTGCACAATACTCGAAAGCAGGCAGCAATTATATGAGGCATACATAACACAAAGTCCCAAATCGGTAGACCCCATGCCAGGCACAACCACCACACCACCAGCAGCACTTTTGCATCGACCTGGTCCAAGTACCCTGCCCAAACCCGATGCCGACACATTTACACGTTATGCAGCCTGGCAAATTTATGCACTGGTGCGATATTTGGCCGAAGGCATTTTGATTATTGAACCGAACCCAAATTCAGAATCCACAAACAGAACTCCAACCCGATCCCGCAGCCGTTGCAAGCTGCACAGCAAACTTCTGCGCTGCAACCACCTCACAGTTTGGCATCTTTTTGAGGCAACTAATTGAATTATTAGCGGCCACAGAAAAGAGACCGAGTCGGAGTTAGAGCTGGGACTGGACTGTGGTGTGGTGTGGTGTGGTTATGGTTCTCGTTATGGGTCTCGTTCTGGGTATCGTTCTGTGTGTGTGTGCGCACATTGAAATTATTGTTCGGTGGTTGACAAGGATCAGTGCCGACGCCTTATTTGTGTTCTTGCTCATTGCACTGGACCCTGTTACCCTGCTCTTTCATCTCTCCCCCCATTGACCTGTCTCTACCCAAACCGATGCCCTTGGGCAGTGGGTGGCCACGCTCTAACAAGCGGGTGTTGGCCACGTCTGGGACTGGGATTGGGATTGGGTTGGGTTCGGGCACGCCCTACCCTGCAGTGTCCTGTCCGCCAGCGGCTGCGACATGTGCACACGTATTGTTCTTGTAAATCATTGATTAATTTTTTACTTTTGCATATGATTAGAGAAAGTTCCACTAGGGCCTTTGGTGGCAGAGATTTTTCAATTTGCATTTTGACTTTTGGGTGGTGGAACAAGAGACGTAAACGATAGTTACGGTCATGACTGGAAATTATTTTAATGGTGGGTGAAGCAACCTTATAGAGATTTGTGGTTTGAGGTCAAGGGAGATCAGAGAACAAGAAACTAACAATGAAATTGGAGCAAAAAATATATGAATATGCGGACAAGCTGTGGATAATACTCTGAATAAATGAATGCAATGCTGTTGAGCAGTTACCACTGTACCATCAACCCTCTGTAGAACTCCATACACCAAGAGAGTATAAGAATACACCCATGACATGGGACAACCCTTCGCTTATCAAGCATCAACCCAACAAGTTCGTGTTTTGGATCAGAGTCACACTTTCCTGACACTGAGTGACTCTCCCCGCCCTTCCAGGGCTGCCCATCACACACAAATGTCACGCATGTCAGACAGAGTCCCAACAATGACCAGATATGTACCATACTTTGACCACGTCTAATATCCACATATATCTGTGACACTTCCACTCACTACTCATATGCGAGAAATGGTAAACTTTCGAATGAAAACTTTGTATCTGGCGAAAGTTTGCTTACTTTGTGTAAACTTTTGGCATCTAGAACAATGCGGAATGCATAGACTTTACGTAAACTTTGACACTTTGCCTCTGCAGTTGGCTGCGGTCTTGGGGCGATAGCCAGAACAGTCCATCGAACAATATGAGATGTAGGTATGTAAATGTGTATGTACAAAAGACTGACGAAACTGGAGCAGGACTTGTTCTACCATCTAGAAGAAAATGTCCTGCGCTTCCGCACAATTAGTTTGCGCTCCCAGCCCAGCACATTCCCAGAACAGCCATTCTACTCCATTCTCATCTTGGAGATGGCAATTTGCAAGGTGTTAAGCGCAGTCTGAGGAACAACAACAAATCACTTAGCCCTAATGGCTTATGGGGTAATGGAAGGAACGTCAGTGCATTTAACCGAAAAACCTCAAGCAGCTAAGCGACGCTTTGGTATGAGACGAGTCCCTCATAGAAGGAGCTGTCAAATGGTTGTCTTTTCTTTTCTCGGAGAAAGTAGAACGTTGCACGATGCTTGGCAAGAGCGAACCCCCACACAGCCACAGCTCTCTGTGGATAATGAGCGACCCAATTAGGCAAAGTGAGTGTCGGTGGGAGAAATGCATACGAGTATGAACCATAAAACAATTGAACAATGTGCTGCAAGCAATTACCCAAGCAACAGCCCAACATAAAAGGCCCTAAGAAGATGATGCCAACAAGTGCTTCCTGAAGCAGCGAAGGGAAATTCACTTCCTTATGGGGAATAAAACAGAGCAAAAACGGTCGCTGTTTAAAAGAAATTGTGGAAATTTATATGTTGAAAAATTAAAGTGAGACTAACAGATGGTTGAGACAGATCGAACATATCCATGTTCTTAGAACTACGTACTCGTTTTATCACCATTCACTTAGTTTATCCGCCACCAAACTAAATCTGGTTTAGCTTCTTCGCTCTCATCATCGCAACATGTGTGTAATTTAGTCCACTCCGATCAATGGCACACAGTTGTCTAACTGTCGGACTGTCATTTGTTTATTAGATTTGTCAATGCAACAGTTTTTTTGTTGTCTTCGCCAGGAAACCCAACCCTCCCACATGACCATAAAAATCATTGGAATTGCAAATAGATGGATAGAAAAAACTGGGAAACTGTTTGGGAGGACGACAAATGCGCCCCAAACTTGTCGGTGGTGGTGTCACATGCAGGCGATGCGTATAAATTAGAGCTGCCATCGAGTGGCTGGCGGAGTGGCCATTGTGCGGCATCTTAAATGTCAAAAGTGACACCCTATTCCCCAGTCACGGGGCCCTGATCCTGCCCCTTGGTCAGTGCACCTGAAGCAGGCGCTGGCGAAAACAATAAATTTCCCTTTTCCCAGCCAAAGCATCCACAAAAAAAAGGAGGACTCTAACATGGAAACCACTACCAGGGCTGGGACCCGGGATGGAGGCAAGAAAAATGATGACCACTGGACGCACGGGTGAACATGATGGCCCCATTCTATGACATAAAAAAAGGTAGCGTTACGTCCAAGGAACAACTTGCTGGCTAATAAAAAGAGGAAGGAAGGAAAACCAGAGGACAAACCTGTTTCGAATGCATTGGCTTGCCAGGAGGAGGAGTAGTGCTATAAATGTGGGGTAGATGGGTCACTATTACGACCAAGAGTTGAGGGTGTTTAAGCGGAAAAGGTAAGTGCCGTCGAGGTTGTTCCCCATTGCCGTAGCTGTCGTGTTGCTACTGCCACAGGGCTTTTAGTCAATATCTCAGGCATTCTGCAATTTTTCTTCATTTTTTACGCATACATGTGCAGTCCCAGACATATGTGTAAGCTACCCGGAAGTTAAGCTGTTGTTTATGTGTCATAATAAATCATGTTCAATGCACACGAAACAATTTCATCTAAGTGGGTAATGGAAAACTCGTACTCCTGTGGCCCAAGTCCACTTCCTTCTTCTGTTTCTAGTGTTTGGGAATATGGTAGACACAAGTAGTTTTATGTGCATAGTATTGTGTTATGAAAACGATAGAGCGGCTTTGTTTAGGGTAGTGCTTAACTAACTGCTAAGTTGGCGAAGTAAATAAAGTAATATGCTACTGGTTTTTTGAGGACTTGCGCGATTTGTTCCTTCCTCCTATCAATGTGACAACCCCCACAGAATCTGAGAATTGGTTAATGTATTCACATAAGCGCACCCGCAAATCCCAGTTGACTTTTTTTTATAAACGCTTCTAAATGCAAATAAAAGAAGTCACTTAAAAAATTATTCGGCCGCCAACGGGGGACCTTCGAGAAATAAATGTGTTAATGTTCGCCCCGAAACGCTTTTCGAATTCATGTCAGTTTCAGTTTCATGAGGTAACAAAAACTCACAAATTCGCGGTGGTTTCGCTGTGTGGAGGGGAACGTGTGTCACTTACAGAGATTTACTGGGAACAGGACCCATGGGGAAAAGGTAGTCAGTGCCCCGGCCTCTCGCTGACACTCTGCCACAAATGGCAGCTACGTGTTTTGGGCTTTCACTTGTCTGGAAACAACAGAGAAATGCGAATGTACTCATATTACTCGTACTTGTAAATATTGCATTAAAGGTAAATACTTAAAGAAATTCATAATAAAAATGTATGCAAATATTTAATCAAGAAGCATGGACAGCTGCCATATCGGTGTTGAATTTGGCCGTTCTCAAGTTCAAGGTTTACCGAGCAGCTATAAATACTTCGAACGCGTAAGGCCACTCCAACAGTTCGATTTCAACACTCCCAAAATGTTATCGCGTCTTAGTTTATTTTTCCTACTGGGAATTTCATTATTCGGTTTGAGCTATTCATACAGAGTCATGGATATTCATGATGATTTTCCAACTTGTCCATCGAATGATAAGGACCTCGAGGAAATGAAAGCAATAGAAAAACGCAAAACTTTATATAATGTTAAAGAAGTCAACAGTAGCGTTGATCATAAAACGCAACAAAATGAAAATATGCCAAGCAATTGGCTGATGCAGATCATTAAGATAATAACAATACCCATGGAAACACATCTCGAAAACGGAAGACACCAAGAAAATCGCATCAATGGATTACCCAAGCGAAGAGCTCACATCTCAGAGCTACAACCAAAACGCGAGCAAAACCCAACCGAAAGGAGTCCAAAAATTGTGCTCCTAATAAAAGCAAAACCCCATGAAAAAGAACTCCGTATAAGAAAGAGAAATCCACTTTTATATCATCTAATGTGATGCTTATTTTCCAACCAATTAAGCATAGACATTTTTTAAGGAAACCAATGAGTTGTTGTGTCTCTATATTTCATTTTCATACATATAACCACATGTGCTGTGACACACCCTCATCATCAAATCTCATATAGTTTTAAAGATCTATTACCCCTAATTAGGGAAACTTTGTACCAAACACATGTTCCCTGCTCAGAAAGCAATAAATTAAATCATTTCCCTGCTGTTGCGGCAAAGGATTTAAAACTTCGAGACACATTCAAGACATTTTCCAGCCATAAATAATGCCCTTACATACATACTCGCCCGTACATGTAAAAAAGCTCTTTTTTATGCCACTTGATTGCGGTTCACAGTAGAGCCCCATAACCATGCCCAACCATAAAAAATTATATTATATGCATGACCCTAAATTAATCTAGCGAAACCTTTCCCATTTTTGTGACAAACTTCAACCCTGATGCTGTGGGAGACATCAAAGCCAGTCGAGTATGACAAACGAAGTTATTTGAATATGAACGTAAATGTCATATGGGAACAAATTAAATTTGGCTTATGGATGTGGCCGGGCAGGAAGCTACAAAAAGCAAAGCACATGTATCCATGTGTACATTTATATTTTATGGAAGGATTCTTTTTTTATTTGGTCATCAAGGAATATTTCCATTTTTTTTTTGGTAAATTTCTCTTTTATTTTATGCATTTCAAGAGCATTTAAAAGAGATTTAAGAATGTGGAGCATAATCCTGATTTTAGGGGGGATTTACAAAAATATTCAATCATATTGAGCGTTACCAAAGTATCAGGCTTAAGGGCTTGGATATTTTTTATTGCAGAGGCTTTCTTGGATCTCTCACTAAAATTTAACAATTTCAGTACCTTATTCTCTCATGTAATTGTGTAAATATATTTAAGAATTCATTTCTTCAAGCAACAGACTGCTATTTCTCGTCAGAACTTCATTCAAATTCAGTTGCGAACATTTTTGCATTCTGCAACTTCTGCCAACTTCTAGACAATATGTTGTCGCCAGCACAAAATTGAAATTATGCAAAAAAAAAACAAACAAAAAAACAAGAAAAAAAAGAGACAAAAGTAAGAAATAGAAATAGATTTCATTTGCAAACCAAAATGTTTGCTCAGTCCTTGCCCATAACCATAACCAGACCTTGTACCAGACCCAGCCGGGACTCATTCGCATGCAGTTGGCATCCCGTAAAGTGGATATTGATATTTTGTCCTTAAATTTTGTTATTTATGTGCTATGTTGGGTGTGAGTGAACTTCCACAGTCCCCTCGGAAAACTAAAATAAACGAAACAGAAGTTTACAATTGGCTAAGGAAAAAGGAGGAAAATTCCTGTCAACTTGTGCAAATTTAACGCGACATTGTCTGAGACGAAGAGTTCCTCCCTCAATTTCCTATTTCTGCCCATTGACATGCAAGTCATGTGTTAGACCAGAGGCCGACGCTTAACTCTGAGGGACCACAAAAAAACCCCCTCGAAGAACTTTGCCCATAAATTGTGGACCAAAAAAAAAGAGCAAAATTATGTTTCAACACATTTGAAAGGAAACTCTTGTTTGACACAGCCCTTGAAAATTTTATCAATTGCCTGCGAATTTATTTTAAGAGTGCGTGAAATTTATGATTGACAAATTGAATTTAAAAATTGAGCAATATTTTGGCTCATGGAAGGAACTGGAATAATGTTTTGGTCGAACGATTCTGTAAATAAAACGGAAGTCTTTCTCTCTCTTGTTCTCTCTTTAATAAGTTTCCTTCAGCCTTGGGTTAAGTGTAGCAATAAAAATGATTAATGACCATTCAATCGTTCTGCCTCATCATATCCCACTCAAGTCCATGATTCGTTCTGGTATTTGGATGCTGACCAGCAGACAGTCCTTCAGGATATAAGCATAATTCCCCCAACAAATGGAAGTCCCACCATGTAGTCTTGTTTGGTATTGTTTCAGAATGGACAAACACTAAACACTCCATAAAGAAAACCATTAAATGTGGCCCCCATTAATGCGCGGGGAATATCCCAAAAACCAAAATAAAAACAAAAACATTCAAGTATTTTTTTCTTTATCATTTTTTTATGGCCGCCTTGAGTATGTGGGCGTGTGCCTGACATGGAGTAATCGTATAAATCTTTATGTTTATAAATCAGAGTACCCGATTCGGTGCCCCAGGGACTGGCATGAGACGGGGTTTGGAATTCCGAGGCTGCGCATACGATAGAGAAAATGAAATATTTACAGAAAATTAATAAAAAAATGCAAGGAAAAATAAGAGGGCAGATAGAAAATGGTAGGTTGAAAGCGTACTCATTGAGATCTTAAATGCTATGGAAAATTCTACAATCAACCTTTAAGAACGTCTGTCAGTGAAAACCAATGACCTTGAAATACCACACAATATTGTTCCCCTTTTTCCTCTAAGATAACCACCACAAAGGAAATCAAATGTTCATTGTTATAAACTTTTTTTGTCATATTTTTTGTTGTTGTAATATGCAAATAATTTGCTGGCCAAATGGCAACCAACTGTGACCCAGCAGATGACAATGCCAACGCCCTCTAACCGAACCGAACCAACAAGGAATACGAATCAGATAGATCCTGTACTTCCTGCCAAGAGTCAAGTCGAGAACAATGAGACCCGAGGCCTACTTGCACTTGTAAGGAAGCTCCGACTCAACCCCTCCAGATCCTGCTCTGCTCCTGCTCTGTGTCTGAGTCTGGTCACATTTGTATATGACACACAGTTGACAGCTGTGGTCGCTACTTGGATGTCAGGGGGTGGTGGCTCTGTGTCCATCTCCATATCCCCGTGCCACTTTCCGGCTCAAACTTTGACTCCGTTGATGCGTGGCCATTGTGCGCGTTTGACGTTTGGTTTATTAATCAGTTTGGCCTGCGGCCATGGACCCACGACCAACGTCACAATTTTCAACAAATGAATAATTTTTGTGAATAAAAAAGCAAAAGCCAAAAAGGCAACCCACACAGCAAATGTGACACACAAGGGACTGACTGACTCTGTTTATTTATAAATATTTTTGAATACCCTCAAAGAATGCATTGTAATTTAGCTTGCAGAAAAGTCGCCTTTTTTAAATGAAATGTCTCATTTTATTGGATTTAATGGTTTAATGTAAAACGGAATTAGCCATGTTATTTAAAGATTTAACATAAAATACATTAAACCAAAAGAAAGTTTTAGAATTATTTCAAAGATTCACTTCATCGTTTTTATGATCAGATATTAATTTTTAACGTTTCTATAACTATTTTCTCCCATAGATGTAACCATTCCCATAAGAGTATTCGAATATTCGGTTCGCCCTCACAGTTTGTTTTTCATTTTTTGTCCCAGCGCGAATCCCGCATTTTAATTTCAACAGAGAGAAGAAAAAGTCAAACAAATGTCACCCGCGTGTTAATCAAGTGTAAATAAATGGCGCAAAGATTAGAGAGCGCCGCCAAGGCAGCAATGTTCTGGAAACCCCCGCACAAAACAAATAAAAAGTACAACAAAAAATAAAAGTAGGAATTCCCAAAAAAAATGGAGGGTGTGACGCACAGACAATGGCGCGAGGAAAAAAAGAACTGTTGAAAAAACATTTAATGGTTTTTTAAATGTTTTTTAAATGTGCGTGAAAAATCTGTCACTCGATGGCAAAACAACGTGAAAATGCTTTAAGTTTTCTTGTCAGTTCACCGCCTCAGAGGACGGCCCATGCAAATTAGCCAACAAAGTTGTTATCATCGAAGACCGTAGTGGAAATCCCGAAGCCATTGGGCAGAGCCCAAGCAACGCCTACACCAAAGTAAATCCTTAGACCCCGGAACCCAGACAAGTCCTACACCCTTGGTCCTTAGGAGTGGTGCTGGGTTCTGGGTCCGTACTGAAGTGGTGTTGATGATACTATTATCTTAAATCGCGAAGGGAACAAACGGCGCTGAGATCTAGGCAAAGCTGTCACCGGACGCGACCACTTCAATTGTCCTTTTCGGCAAAAGCATTTACAATTCATAGATAGAGGCGAAAAAATCGTTTTATTGGCTTTAAGGTCCTTTTTGTCGCCTCAGCGACATGAATAAAGGAGCCCCCAACAACAAGGACATAAACCGCAAATAACTTGAACACACCGCAATGGCCAGAGGGTTCCCTTTGTTATTGCATTTCCCTGTGATTTGTGTCTTTTGGGGGCGGCGGAAGAGTTTGGATTTTACAATTTTTTTTTCGCTGCCTGCTTGGCACAGTGGGCTAAACATGATGGAAATTGTGAGGGATTCTGGAGTTAATATATTTTCAAAAATTTGTATACATAAAAAGGAAGGTTTTGGAGATTAAGCGGGGAAAAAATTAGAGTTTCCATAAAGGGCAACACCAAATATTAATATCGACATCAATTTTAAAACCCTTTCGTCCCACTGTCTCCTGTTCAAGTGAAAGGGGTGCAAATGCTGCAATTTGTAACATTATTTGTTTTTCTTTTCGGTTAACATCCCAACTCTGAGAGCAGAGACCACCCGCAAAGGAGAATTGCTTCAAGACACAATGCTATCTAATCTTGTTTCGTATTATTTTTGCGTTAAACCTGCATTTCAGCACTTTACCCTCCATGGCAGTACGAAGAATTTCCCGCCAGCTATTGTTCGGGAATGGTCTTTGGTAACGAGAGAAAACTTTAAGCCTCTTTGGAGACGACCTCACCCTCGTAAGGATAATTTTAATGATATTTACAGGAAGTGGCAGAAGAGCATCAATCATTTGTCAGCCATAAAAATTCGTCACACACGAGTATTAAATTATAAAACACCAAAAAAATCAGAAATATCTCTCGCTTGTACAAAAAATAAAGGCAAAATCCTTAATGGTTGCGTGCAGTGAAATGACCTTGTAAGTTATGAGACCAACGGAGAAACCCTGGGTACAGCAGTTGGGCTCCGAAAAGAATTCGGAAGAGAGAAGGGGAAAAGTCAACCCAAGGCAAGGTTCAACGATGAACGGTCATTCCATTGAAGCACCAAATGGGATTGGGATTGAACGTACACTCCTGCACTTGTCCACCGTCCTCGATGTGTGCCTGGGTCCTTCACTTCACTGTGTGCCCACTCATATGTGAACATTTATTGGAAAACATTATTATTTATGACTTTTTGAATGACATCGCTTGAACTTTTCAAGCAATAAAGTAACGCACAATAATATTTCCCTCCAAGCGGAAATTGTTCCAAAAAAATGCCTGCCAAAAAATTAAAGCGATTTTCGAGTTTTGATTTATGAAGATATTCATTAGTCCAGCCTGATCGGAATAGTGTAAAAATATCCACATGATTTATGGAAAATGGAAAACTGTAGTAACGATTCAGTTTTAATTTTGTACAGATTTTTGGTTGAATTCCTGCGGGAAATGCAGTGAAATTTTAAATGTTTGTGGTATCTAAAAGCAAGTTTCGCTTGAAATGCTTAATGTTCAGAACTTAAATATTAAAGTTATTATAGTGAATTCTTTCCTTTCTTTAGCTTAATCCAAAGATACAAATTACCAAATAAATTTCCATGAAATCTGAAATGAAAATCTTGTGGAACATTGACCCAAACAATCAATGCTTAACCCCCATCCACACAAGCAGTTAAAGGGTTTTTGTGGGATCAGAGTTAGAACCAGAGAGAGGGATGCGTTTCGTTTAAGATTTGATCAAACAAACATAAGGAAAAGGATTATTTTAAGTAATTGCTAGACATTGGTTAGTGGAAGGCCAAGAAGAGACATGTAAGGGATATTTTCTGTGCAAATTGGGTTCGAATTTAATGTGAAATATCACAAAAGCTAAGGAACCGTTTGTTTTTTATTTACTTAACCAATACGAGTACATAGTAGTCAGCTTATTTACTGCTCTTTATAGAATATACATATATGCACATATCCAACTGTTTATATATCCATTTTATATATGTTAGATGCGGGCTCCAGGCGCATGACCCATTCCTGAACTCGTGCAAAGCTTTTAGCAGGCGAAGGCGACACGAACTCTGGGCTCTCTCTCTTTCAGTTTCTCTAAGCTATGTGTAGTATAATGCCATCCTTGTCGTCTATCAATGTGTGTATCTGTGTGTGGATGGCGTATCTGTGTGTGTATAGGGTGCAGCGAAGTCAAAGTGTAGATAGCAAGCTGCCATAGGACGACGACGACAACGATGTTGAATACATATAAAAATGTCTAAGGTGGAGCAGAAGCCATGACTGCGGCCATGACAGCGATAATGTATACGAGTAGGGGGGCTTTGCTGAGTTGGTTTTTGGGTGGAAAGGGGACCTGGCGAAGTTGTAGGGTTGCCAGGCTGGTGCGCTGGTTTTAGCCACCTCCCAAGCCCCACAATCCATTCAGCCAACCGTTTCGCTGTCTCTTCTCCGTTGCTTTTGGTCTGCCTTCTGGGGTCTGGGGGCCCCCAGTTCACTTTGTGGGTATTAAGTTCGTTTTAATGCTAAAGACAAACGGCTCGCCCTCACTCTCCATCGCTTTGGTTGCACTTTTGTGAGCCTGCCAAAAGAAAGAAATCTCTACCTCTGCGTAAAGGTGAATGTGCAGAAAGGCAGAGTCTTTAAAGTTGCACAAAGGGGATTAAGATGGTTTGTGCATAATTAATCAGTTGAGTACCTGACAATTTGTATGTCCTAATGGACAGTGGGGTATTTGATTTCATCTAAAGCAGGAAGAAGACAAATTTTCTTAACGTTTTATAATGTGGTATTTTTTTTATGTTTGGAAGTACTTTCTTCTGTGATGGATTCGGATACGCTTCCCGCTGAGAATTCGGATACGGGTGTCAGTAAGATGAATTGGAATGTAACTATTGCTTTGGTATGTGTAGAACTTTTATACGGATCATCCACAGGAGTGCTTAGTTTTTTAGTCTTTTAAAAATGATTCCCTTATTCTGATTCAATGTTCCTATATATTTACTATGTGGAATAAAAAGAGCATATCACAGTTTTTAGACCCACTCCACTCAGTTCTCACACAGTTCCCAAAATACATTCAAGACAAACACTTTATCTTGTCGCATTCATCAACAGGACTCAATGCTTATCTATCAATATTTTGTTTACCCAACTTGCCAAGCCAAATCAAGCCCTGTCAAGTCATTTTTTTATGACGCACTTTAGTTAAACGATGTGTCCGAGACCAGGGGTAACTATAGCCCATGGAAGATGGGCTCTCGGGGGCTAGGGCAACCCCGTCACTATGTATGATGCAACTGCCCAAGCTGAGACAGCCCTTCCTTATCCGTCTGTCCTTTGGGGAATTTGCTTTGGTTCGATGGCTTTTTTGTGGACGCTGTTGATGGGCCATGCGGGAGACTTTTGTTTTATCGAGAGCAATACATCAGATGCCATCAATATGATTAACTCACACGGAATGTGCCAAAGTGCCGAAAATCAAATTAAATTGCCCTGATATACAGTGTTAGTGACACATCCGAGCGGATGGACAGTGGACAGTGTGCGTTTGCTTGATTTATGCATTACAAATCGATAGTTGTGTTTGTCCTTAGAGAAAAGGGATAAGTGTCAGGCGGTGAAATATAATTTATATTCACTTCTTCAAGATATATGTACTATGTACTTGTATGTATTTTCGTATATAGCAAATATAAAAATGCTTCATGATATTATGGTGAAGTCTTCTTGTCATTTGAATGTTGTGCATACTTTTCCTCAAAGAATTTGAAGACCGAATCAATGGCCGAGTACGATGTCCATTCATGCTTGGTATGACCCGCCGAAACGCGTCGTATATTATCGCTTAATGAGGACACTGGCGTGTCCAACGGAGCTTTGCTTGTGACCCAATCACAGGTCACATCTTTTAGGTAATTCTTGCAGTTGGACTGGGGACTGCCAATAACCGCATCGGTGAGAGCGATGGCAAAGACCTTCTCTTTGAAGAAGTCCAAAAAGTTATTCACCTGAACAGAAGAAATATTTTTCAATTAAAATGTATTGAAGGTAGTTTCACGTACAGAACATTACCAAATCGATTGTCACATAGCCTCCATAGCTGTGTGCCACTATGGCAACACTCTCTGGTTCCGAGGGCAATACAATATTTTTCCACACGTACGTGGCATGCTCTGTGGATGTCTCCACTCCCTTAATCGGATGCTCTTTGCCATTGTAGAACCGTCTGCAATCATTTGTATTGGTGATAAGGATATCATAGCCCAGTTTCTGTGCCTTTCGTATGTAGGGCATCTGAGATCCATGATCCAAAGAATTGTTGATTATAAGGCTGTGAAAATGCGCATAAGTTTTACTATACTTATTTTATGGTTTTTTATGGTTGCTCTCCCCAAGGGCTTAACTTACTTATCAGCATCCCATACGGAGTTTTGGTTTTTTCCCCCATAACATTTAATCAATGCACTGAATTACGTACCTCCTGGCCCATTGACCTGCTCGGACTTCTCCGCTGCCGTGAATGAGCACGAGTAGCTTCTTAGACTGCGCTAACTTCGCTGGTTGGGAGTACACGAAGGTCGAGCGATCTGGAGGCTTGCCAAAGGGTATGTAGGTGCGACTCAGGCCGCTCTTCTCCAGCAGCGCATAGATAATGTTTGGTATTTGCTAGGGTTATCATGCAATTGGAATTAACATGCATAGATTTATCTATTGGGACGCGTACCTCTGCGAGATTCTGATAATGCTTCTCGTTGTCGTCGGCATCATCATTAATGTCGTAGATGTACGGCTCCTTGCCCGGTTTCCCAGTGGCTGGATCAATCTGACGTAGTACACCACCTACGCAGAAACGATTGTAGTTAATGGGTATCTTCAATTTGCTATTCCACTCACCTTCATCGAATGCATAGCCAAATTCCTTCAACTTGGCAATCGCCTCATCACAATTTGTTTGCGGTGCCGGGTCCGTCATGGCGCTGTATCTGAGAGGGCGAAATATATGGTACATTTTAGTCCACACACTGTTCATTTCTGTTTAACAGTCGCAGTTACTCACAGACTAACAATTATTAGGTCCCAATATTTAATTTATATCCAATTGTTGTTTGTTTTGCTAAATATGTTGTGCTTTCCTTAACTTTAACCGCGGACTTATCGATAAAATATACCAAATGACCCTCAGCAATATACCGATAAGTCATTTCTAATTTTAATAACATACCGCAAATATACCGGATCAAAAAATACATTTTCCTCGTTTTTGATTTTCCATTTAATATTACCAGCTAGTCAGTACTTTCAGCGTTAAATCTATAATTTCAGCTGATTGATGAATCAGTTCTCCACAAGACTGGCTAGTTTTCATTACTTTATTTTATTGCATTGTTTACAAAATAATGTTCAAACTAAGAAGGTAAATATAAAATAGTTAGTATTAAAAACAGAACGTTACGTTAACGTAAAGGTACGGTACCTTAATTTGTCCACTTGTTGCTTATCAACCGGGTTTATGTATACTCTATTTCCATTATTTAAACATTAAAAATAGCTTTAAGTTCGAAAGACATGTGTTTAACCAATTCATTTACTCTCTATGTAGCATGTTGCTGCCGTTGCTAGTATATATATGTACATATGTATACCGTTTTGGTGTTGCATCGTAAGCTCTTGCAGCACTGTTTTTATTTGCGCGGCAAATCAAATTTAACTACTAATTCATAATCATTGCATTCATTTCATCTCTTATCCAATCCCCATACATGCTGATCCGGGTAAATGCATAAGGTTGTCCCTTCTGACAAGCTTTTCTGCCATAGGAAAGCAAGCCGTACAGAAATTGTTTGTTAACATCCACCAAGGGTCCACCAGAATCGCCCTGTAATGAGATTCGAATACATTTTCCCTGCTATTTACAAATTTTTATGTTGTTTTACTCACATCACAGGCACCACGTGTAGCTCCCATATGCATGGCACAGATCTCTGATTTAGTGAGAAAAACGAACTTGTAATTCTGCAAGCAAACTTTGTCATTAATGGTCTCGAAGGGTACCAAATCTAGATCCTTTTTGTTTCCCCTTTTAATACGGCCCCAGCCCAAGAATGTGGCACTTATGCCGCCATCTCGTCTAATTACTTTGTAATTAATTCTACCAAATCGAGAATTGTCAAACTGGAATTTCGGCTTCACGCGTAGCAAGACAATGTCATGGCCGTGGAGCAGCTTGAAATTCGGATGTACCTTCATCTGAATAACTCCGAAGCGTGTCTCATTCTTGCTGTTTAACGTATTGGAGCCACCTACGACATACAATTGGTTCGTATCGAGGGGCTTGGGCTTTGTAACGCAATGCGCAGCAGTCAACACGAATTGGACATCGATGATGGCTCCACCGCAGATATGTTTGAAGTATCCTTTGGTGTTCTCCTGTATGGACACTATGTAGGGAAACCGAGGCGGGATCGCCTCCGTGTCCTCACTATTCAGAGCTGTAGAACTTTCTACTTTTGTGGTCAAAACTATATCATTGCTTATTTCATCTGAATTTACACAAAAGAAAAAACACATCGCAATGAGAGTAAACAAATAGGCCATGGCGGAGCGTCAGTCGCAAACAGAATGCCATGGTATTTCCTTGACATGCACGTTCTCTTAATGAATAATGGATTGAGCGAGGAGCCATTTACCGTGTAATTTACACGTTCAGGTGTACGATTAAGTTTAACATTTATTTTGAATGCAAGTTAAGTTGTAACTTATTTGTAGTCTCACAGAGAGCGAGAGATAAAACAAAGAGGCTTCTCCGGGATCTCTTATTTATCAATCATTTAAAAACACAAAACTTAAGCTGTTGAATTGGCCGCTTCCTTTTCTTTCTCATTGGCGACATAGTTGAGACGAGCCAAACGCTTCAAAGTCTCTAGCTCTTTGACAAAAGTGGCCACGGCCTCTTTGGTCACCGAGATGTCTGCGTTCTTAAGATCATTAAGGATATCCTCGTTTTCTAGCTCTGCCAAATGGAAATTGTAATTAATTGCTTGCTGTATTTAAAAATTTTCGATGTACTCACCATCCATTTCGGCTTCGATTTCGTTGAGACGATTCAGGACCAGGGATTGCTGCACTTTTACATGCTCCATTAAGCGAAACTGACACTCCTCGGGATCGATAGCGGCCTCGGGTTGTGGGACATGGGGGAAGCCAGGTTGCTCTGGCTTTGGACGCTTCGAAGGTGTCGCTAGAGCATCGCCCTGGTCCTCATCCCACCTCTTGGCCCACAGATACAGCTTGGGATGACAGCGATTGCGGGAAATGTTCATCTTTACCCGGAGCGAGTGCATCGCGCGCTTGGCATCCAGCAGATTGCCAGTGAGCGTGTGCGAGCGCTTGAGCAGCTCAGATTGCTTGCCCGTCATTGGATTCGTTGTGTGATACGCGGCCACTGGCAGCTTTCCATCGAACAGCCACTCCTGATCGTGTTTGTAGAGCATCGACTTGCGCACTCGTGGGGGATTGCGGCAGATGTAGCAGACATACTTGTCCGGCACCTGAGACTCATTAACAATGCCATTGCAGCCGCCATGCTGCCAGCTCAGGCAAAGCTCGCACTGGATCATCAGACCATCCTCCTCGCCGTACTCACAGATGCAATTGATGATCTCCTCCTGGCGCATGCGGACAATCCGAATCAGTTGTCCATTCTCATTGATGTACTGCGGCGCCTTGCCAAGTGTCTCTGACACCGGCGGAGCCACAGCCGCGTTGATGTCTGCCTGATCATTGGATGAGGGTGTCGACACTGCAGTGTTCGCTGCGGCTGAAGAGCTGCTGGGCGTTGTTCCCGCCATCAATCGGCGTTTCTTGGGGTCGGGGCGCCCCTCCAGCGTAGGCGTGTTCAAAGATTGATGCGTCTCCTCGGAGTCTGGGTCAGCAGTGCTGGGATGGGCAGGGCGACGCCGTGAGCGCTGGCGATTGCTCTTGCGGGATCCAGACGAACGTCTTGATGACGAAAAACGTGGCCGCTTGCTTAAACGGCCAAGTGGCGAGTCCGGCGGCAACACTGGAGAGGAGACTGCTGCAGCAGCACCTGCAGTAGCGAGAGTCTCTGGGGTTGCAGCATTCTCAGTTGCTGGCAAGGGCGTGGCCGGTTTGTCTACCACGGGCGAAGCCTGCGATTTAGTGGGTGAAACACCCGTTGGAGTCCCTGGAGTTTTAGGTGATGGCGTCGCCACCGGGGTCGATCCTGGTGTCGTTCCCTGGGGCTTAGAGGCTCGCTTTTGCTGCATGTCCTGCTGATGCATCTTGGCAAAGAACTGCTGATTGGGTATTTGATTCTTGGGCACAGCCTCGCCCTGTTCAATGGAAGAGGCATGGGTCCGCTTGACAGCCAGTTCCTGCATCTTGGGACAGTGGCTGACATATCTGTGGGGGGAGAACTTGGTTAATCTTTCTGCTTTGTGGTGAAATCATAAAATTAAACTCACTCGGCAAACTCCTTGTGGTAGTGACGGATGTGTATCAGCAGCACATCTTCCTTGCGATACGTTTTGCCGCATCCCTCGCCCGGGCAAACGAACAAATTATCCACTATGAAAACTTTCAGGCCGCCAATGAAAGCTAAACAAACGAAGTGTCGTTATGGAGGGAATACTGAGGGGGTTCTGTTATACGAACCATAACCATTCTCGACCAGAACTGTGCCCTGATCATCCACAGTGGCTTCTGGCATATCAGCGGTTGGATGGTCATTATCTGCGTGCTGTGTCTCTGGCGACATCAGGTCTGCTGGTGGCATAAGTGTGCAGACGGGTGTATCCCTAAACTGACCGTCCTCTGAACGGCCCGTTCCAGCTGCTGCTGACCCTGCCGCGGGTGTCGAGGGCACATCTGGCAACGATGTGTTGCTCTGGTCCAAGCTGGTGTCCAGCGCGGATACGTTCAATGTCTTGGGCTTGTGCGGCGGCTGTGGACTGTAGTCCCCGGTGTACACATAAGCATTGATGTCCTTTGCGCGACGACGATGAATGCTAAAGTCATACACATCCGGATTGTAGACACAATCCTGCGACTCGAGAAACACTTTTAGATCGGACTTGGAGCGGAATCGTTTGCCGCTGGGCGAGACCAGAATGACATCCCACTTTCCAAGCACATTCGAGCGTTGATACATGTGCTTGATCCAGCCGGGGGGCAGACGCCAGTCCTCCACAATCACCGTGGGCTTCTGGTGTTCGCCCACTATTAGAAAACCTTCGGTGCCAATCGGCTGATCGTTGACCCAGTGGCACGTCCATTCCCCATCGTGCGGTATCTCCGGCAAGCCTAGAGCATCTGCAGATCAAAAGATCAAGATAGTTAAGGATTTCTTACTATTGGATTCACACTTACCCAAATCCAAGCTAGACATGTCGAGCAGTGGCCAATCCTTGCGCTGTGAAGTCTTGCTCTTCTTGCTGCTCGAGGAACCACTGCCATTGGCAGAGCCAGTGCTTGACCTCTTCAAGGCCGTCGCTTTGGCTTCAGCACTTTCCTGCCCGTCTTCAATGCCAGCTGGCTTGGGCAGCTTGTTCATGTGCACGGCACGCACGTTCTTGGAGTAGCCATCGTCAAAGAGCACCTCGTAGGTGTCGTGGCCCAGCAGCTTCTTGATGGTGCCCGGAAACTTACGCGGCCCCGACCAGCGTGCCATGCATTTCTCTTCCAACTCGAACACGGGTAGAACAGGGTTTCTGACGCGTTGACGGACGCGCTCCGATGTGATGGCCATCCACTCCTGATAAGAGCCGCTGGTTGAGGGCATCACCTTTATCTTATGGTTCCGCTCGAAGCGGATGAGCAGCGTTTGCTCCGCTTCATTGACCTCCACAATGCGAGCGTTCATCCACGAGCCATCCACGCTTTTGGCCTCGACTCGTGCTCCAATTATCAAATTATGGGGCATGCTGTATTTCGGTTGGTTGCTTGTGGAAGACTGCGGAGAGTCTGTGTTTGGTTCAGCAGCCGCTGCCGGTTCGCCTTCATTTGGCGGTGTTTTGGCAGAATCCTCTGCCGTCGATTTACTCTCTTTGACCGTGCTCTTAGCTTCATCGGCTCCCTCTTTGGCTGCTTTGGCTACTTTAGCGACTTCCATCTCCTTATCCGCACTGACGTCTGCCTCGACAGCCGCCGTTGCATTACGCTCCGCCGACTCGGCCATGATTTGCGAAACAATTTGATCCACTGTTGCCTTGATCACATCCTCGTTACCGGAACTGCTCACAGCGCCTGGAGCGGCTGTACCATCTACATTGACCTGCTGCAGAGCACGATGATCGGCCTCAATTTCAGCGGCATCCATTTTTCCCCATGGAAAAACCGTGGGAAAGACGCGGGGCTTCAGCAAATATTTCCCATTGCGTATGGTATTGAAATCGACTCGTCGAAAATGGCGCGAACACACCAGAACGCTTTTCGTAATCTGCCTGTCCAGGCTGATGCGCGAGTTCTTGATCCAAATGGTCCGGATAATCGGGTCGAGCGGAAACGAGTGATATGTGACGCCGTGGTGCTCCAGGAGACGCGACGTCGACGGGCACTTGGCTACGCAGCACCGTCGTCCCATTTTGCTTTTACCTGATGTGCAAACGAAATGTTAAATTACTTTTACTTTCCATTAATATTTTAACAAATGCTTACTATGTTTAATGTGAAAAAATCCTAATTTTTTTCGATAAAATGAAATTTAGCAAAAAAAAACACGGCTTCAGCGTAGGGTTGTCAAATATATATCAATATATCGATATTTTTTGAAAATAAAAATATATGTATATCGTGATATTTTTGTTGACAAAATATCAATATATTAATATTTTCATGCGATATTTTTTGATATTTTAAGTTCGGTAATCAACCACAGGATATTAATAAATATATAGGGTATATTGTATATTTGCATAAAATCCCATTAAGAATATATGTATATTCTGTTGTTAGTAGTATTGATCAGCTTCAATAGCCGAGTGTGTATAGCCATGTCTTTCTGTCCGTCTTGTTTTTCGGCTAGTACTCAGAGACTCTTAGAGCTAGAACCACCGAATTTTGCTCCTAGACTGCTCTGATATCACACTGATACAAGTGTATGAACGAAGCGTCTCACACGTCCCAATTACTAAGAAAGCAAAGGGTGGTTTTTGTGAGTTGTGTGCGATATAGAAACATGATTAGTAGGATTTTCGTTTTGTGAACAAGTCTGTGCATGTTTTAAACGAAAAAACCATAAGCTCTTATTCAAAAGGATTATATACATATGTAAAGCGAAGAAAAGTTAAAAAAGCCAAATTAAAAAAACACAGTGAAGTGGAATAAGGATTAAAGATGTTTTAAACATATTTAAGGTTTCTGTTTTCTTTTTGGGAGGTGTTTATTTCCATTTAGCAAATATATACAAGCAAAAATATATCAAATAAATCGATATTTTTGCAATGATATGTGTTTTATATTATTTTGATATTTTTTCCAAGCAAAATATATCACCGATATGATATTTTTTAAATATTTGACAACCCTACTTCAGCGTGACCGCGAAATTATTGATCAAATATACCGTCTGGGCCTCGTAAATACACCAAAATATACCTTCTCATGCTCATCATTTTCCTCGACTTTGATCTTCTGTTTAATATTACTAGCTAGCTAGAAATTTTAGCGTTAAAACTGTAATTTTACTCAAATCATCATTCAATTCTTCATAAGATTGGCTAATTTTTAGGACTTATCTTTATTTGGATTGATCGCAAAAGGAGGATAAGACTAAAATAATAATTGTCACACTTGCCACCCTCTTCCGGATTGCACCATATTTCTCTCTGTATAGAATTATTTTAGACTATACTGAATCTTTATTTCGATATATCCGCAAGGCAATCGGCAGATGTGGCAGCGCTTCTCCATGTTGCCATACCGCTAAAAATGAATGCAATTTGCATTAAAATAGTAGAGTAATGTGCAAATAAATTTCAATTGGGAGTGGACAGTAAGCCTCCTTGTGTATGGACATCCGAGATTTATTGATGTTAACTGAGGATACCTGCAATTAAACCCAGCGAGCGTCATCATAAAGATGTCCAGCGCATAAAATATCACGTGCCGCCGCTCCAAGGCCAACGGAATCGCAAAACCTATTTGAAATGCAATTAATGTACTCCTATGGGCTGCTTACACGTCTACACGTCCGCCTGTGGGCAGACACCTTCGCAAAAAGTTGACCAAAAACAAAAGATTCATACGAAATCGGCCATTCCAAAATGCTTCTGGAACAATGCGTTACACCATTTAAATTTTTTTTTTTGGCACAGCATAAGGAGCTTTAGCATATTGCTGAAATATTGTAATTAAAATATGTGCCATGCCCATTTAGGAATGCAAACAATAGCAGAAATTGGTGACGGCATGGCGCCGCCTGCTGGCGTTGAATCCGTGATGCGGTCTGGTCAGGTGCCAACACCAAAGTCCAAATGATATCAACAGCCTTGGCCTTCAAAAGTCGAGTATGTGAGTAAAATATTGGCAACTAATAAACACCAATTTGTTGGAGGATTGAATTCCCATTCTAGAATGTTTCTAGGCATGGGGCTGGCTAATTTTAAACTTTATTCCCCAAAAATCTTTGTTTTATTTCCTCTTTTGAACAAGGTCTCTGGGTCAGCAGGTTCGCCCAAATCTTTGCTGTATTTCCTATACCCAAAATCTCAATTTGCATTAAACCAATACCAAATAATGCCAGAATAAACAAGCAATATAAATATTTGAAACCAAATCACGGCTCAAGCATAAAGCAAACTTTAATTACAAAACTTTTTTTAATGGAATATTGCAGCTGACATAAATAATAAATTGTGCGAGATGTTGTTGTTGCCATGCGGGATAATTTAGTTTTTCAGTTTTGGTCAGCCCAAAACTGACATTGAGCCCAAACATTAAAGGGGGAAATCCATACGAATAAACAAAATTGAAATGGTTTTTTGCATAAGTAACTAACTATTACTGAACAAAATGTTTGCATAAATGATCGACACTTGTCGAAATTGGGACAACTGCACCTGAACTCACTCTCTTTTTGTGCAAATAATTAAACAATATGTAACTTGTGCAAAAATATTTTCGAATATGAAAAACAACGAACAACCCAGCCAACCAAGCGACAGCTTCGGCACTTTCTCCTTTAATATTTACCCAACTCATCGACAAATTGGCCAGGCCCAGTCCCCAAAGCAGCACAGCACAGCACATCACAGTCTCGTCTCCATCTCCATTTTTGTCCCAGCCTCAGCCTCTGCTTCAGTGCCAGTCCCGTTCCCCGTCTGGGAACCCATTGCGTAAATGTGTCTGTTTGCGATGCGGTAATTTTTGAATAGGCAGCTCTTGATATATTGACAGTTGGACCCAGTTCCCAGTTCCTTATCACATAAATATGCCCACAGAAATAACCATTAAACGCTGATGATGTTTCAAAGTGACCCGAGGAGATCATGTAATACACCAAAAGTTCACAGCAAAATTAAATAAATTATGTTTGCCTCAAAACAAAAACACAAACTATTTGAAGACGTGTCTAAAATTTTAAATGGATTGCCTAATTTTTTATCATATTCATTATTTGTTGTTTGCTTTTTGTTTTTGTTTTAGCTGCAAGCAAATGCACGTAGAGCAATTTGAATTTGAAATTTAATATTTGGAATTTCTCAATGATAAACTACTGGCGGGAATTTATAATTGTAAAATAACGAAATTTTTACCTTGAAAATAGTGGGAAAATATTTGACATGATTTTGAAATTGAAATTGAATGCAAAATGCGAATTATTTCAGTTGACTTATTTATTTTATAGAGAAGAAATCATGTCTAAAATTATATTTTCCCACTTGAACCTTAAACGTTTCCTTGCAGCTCAAAAAACGCTCTCAAAACTACACTTCCACGAAGCCCTTTGCCAAAAAAAAATGTAAGCCAACATTCATGAAAAGTAAAATTCAGCCGAAATTCCTCAAAAAATCATGCACAAACATGGGCGGGGCTGCGACTTAGCGGAGCATAATCCGCATCAAGAGATGCCCCGCAGAAGTGTAAGGTAAGGTAATGAGCGGCACCTGCCTTCGTGTAACTTTTGCCGTTTTACCGATTGTCATAAAATAACAACAAATCTTACAGCCACACAGCAACAGCAAGGGACAGAGACAAAGAGGGAGCAGGAGATGGAGATCGTTGTTGTTGTTGTTGTTGTTGTTGGAGCCGACATGCTCTGCCGCACGTGAGTTGAAGCTGCAAAGAAGTGGACGGACCCACTGATCGGGGCAATCATGTTGAAATGCGTAAATTGTGTTTGGGTTTACTCTTCACTTTCCACTGGTGAAATTTTCGTACTCCACGCTTATGACCTTGATCGGGCTCCAAATCTGAGGCGGAGACTGGAGACTCTGTCGAGCAGCTTTCAGGAGAAAAGACGAGTAATGTAGATGGGACTGGCGTCATTTCTTATGCTTATGCAATGGCATGTGCCTGAAGGTATTATCTTCTGGCTGTTTATGAGTATGTATGTAAGTATTTGCATTATGTAATGGTTGGAAACACTTGTAATGGGTACAAACCACACCCTATAGATGTTCAGAAATAAGTAAAAGATTATCTTTGATTTCTAGAACTCCTTCATCAGCTTTCGGTAAACACTGAATCCTCCTTAACTAGTGGCAAGACCTATACTACGTGAAAGTGCTATCACTTGCTGCTCTCATTCCAAATCAATTTCTGGTCAACACTTCAGGCTTCAGGATTATGCAACAAAGTCCACCGAAACGACAAAAGCAATGCTAAAATACATACATATTTCTGAAACAAAACAAATACGAAACACACACCAAACAATGCCTCGAAATGCATTCAATTATGCAAATTGTCTGAAGACAAACACACACCATAAAAATACGTATTTGCTGTGCCAAAAAAAAGAAGGCGACTCTGGCGTATTTGTGTGGCTAATTAGATGGGGAGTTAGGCCAATCCATACCCATTGGCGCCCATTCAAAGAGCTAAGTGGTGCAAAAACGATGCGATCCAGCTTCGACCACTTAACATTCAAGATTGCATGCACCGCAGAGACCAGAGCCCAGAGGCAGACGCAGACGCAGCGGCCAACAAATTTTCCACACTACAAAAACCAGACCCTCTCCATCTGCACATTGCGACTGGCGATGACTCTCTTCTGTCTCTCACTCTCTGTGGCTGTGTCCGAAACGAATCGAATGGAGTGTGTGGCTCTGGCTTTGGCCATATATAAATCGGTGTGCTGACAAAATGTTTGTGTCATTCCCAGTTGATCAGAGCTAGTCGAACGGTCGAACGGTCGCGTGTACCAGTTGAATAATTTCGAATCCCAAAAATTGTGCGTGCGTGTGCGTGTCTTGATAAAGTGTTGAACAAGAAGCAGAGAAAATGAAAGCTTTCATTGTCGCCGGAGTGTGTTTGTTGAGTGTACTGGGTCTGGGCTCTGCTCAGTTCCAGAACGGTCGTCTGGAGCCCCCAAATCCCCAGCTGTGCGCCCAGCGCATCATCCACGAGAAGACGCCCGATGGCAAGGGGTGAGCTTCAGTGTTCTTGTCGGTGAAATTCTTATAGCTAAACGTTTCCCCCACTTTCTGTTCTTTACTTTGTGATCTATTAGATACTTCTTCTCTTGGCGTGACCCTCAGTTGAAGGGCGTTGAGGAGGACTGGCTGACAGCCAGGAACTATTGCCGCAGACGCTGCATGGACTCCGTGTCGCTGGAGACGAGCCTCGAGAACGAATGGATCAAGCAGCGTGTTGTTGGCGAGAATGTAAGTAAAGCCTAAAACTCAGAGGGGGAACAATTATAAGGAATTATCTCAAAATATTTGTGAATTTATGCACTTTAGATGGAAAGAAATTTCTACTCAAATTTCCAGTCACGATATTTGAATTTTTTATTGAACTTTTCATTGTGTTGGGAAAAGCTGTGTATTTTAGTCATTAGTAAACGGATATTCTCAGCATTTCCATACAATACAGCTTCTATATATTAATTTGGTTAATCTATAATCAACTTTTATTGCTATTTGCTTTTCGATTTTTAAAGAAAATTGAACGGGGATCACAAAAGACTCAAGCAACAAACTATGAACTCCATTGAAAATCATTTCAGCGCTAGAAAAAATATTTCTAATTTCCAATAGATAATAATAATTTTCACAATCAATGCAACAGAAACTTCCAGTAATATTAAAAATATGGAGACAGTACATCAAATTATTTTCAATGTTATTTAGCAGCTAATAGATCGTACTATAGGGTAGAAATATTGCTATTTTGCTATTGAAGCACACTAAAAATTCCACTTAAACAATTCCCCAAATATATGGAAATATTTACAGTGTGTCCCATAAAATTAACACCTTAAAAAAGTGCTAAATATATTTCCCAATAATATATTTCTCATTTCTTCAAAACAAAAGTTCCACAAAAACGTATGCACAGATATTGTCCAAAGAAACCCACTCGAAGTGGTCTCCAATTTCATTCCCACTACAACAGCAAGTCAATAAATCGTTTATGTCCACCCCAAAACCCAATTGTTATATAAGCCCCCAGTTGATCCGAAATAACTCATACAATGACAATTGGGACCCACACTCACTGCACCTGTTTTATCCACTTGTTGTGGTGTGATTGATCCAACATATAATCGATATAATAGAAACATTTCTGCAACTCATTGACTATTTATAAGTCGGGCAACACAAATGCACATCAATATAAATATATCTCCTTTTATGTTGCCCGTGCTCCCCATTAATAAAACTAAACCATATCAATGTGGATTTTTACACCTTTAAAATGAAGTGGAAGTCAAAGAGATTTGGCAATAATTGATGGTGTCTTTTTTGTCGTTTAACAGTTTTTTGTGTGTGTTAATTTTTGGTTTTTGCATGACATTATGTCACTTCTCGTTTGCGTTTGACTTTCGTTTAGTCACATGTGAACTCTGGGCAGGGGACGTGGGGCTCGGCTCTCATTTCCGAGATCTCACAACATGAGATTGACCTTTATTTTTCGGATGCAGAGTTACTCGTAGACGGACAATTTTCATTGCTAAATCTGACATTAACTCCATGGCTGCTCTACAAAGTTCAATGTGAAATTATACATAAACAAATCCGGCATAAAAATCATAAAAATACAACAATAACTTTCCCAGTTGTTGGTCGGGCCAATTTCGCACACGAATGGATGGAGTATGACTTATGCAACACCCCATCGAGACGCGCAAGTGTCAAGTTTAGAGTTGTGGTCAGGCAGGCTCATCTCCCAATCACATCTCTCATCTCTCATTTCGCATCTCGCATCCAATGGCTCTTCTCATGAGTTACGTGAGAAAGCGGCAAAATTGAAAACGAAAGTTCGGTTGTATGTTTGTGTTGTCTGGTGGGAAAACCTTGGCGGAAAAGCAACTTAACAAATTAGCAAATTGTGAGCACGCAAACGGACTCAATTTTATGTCTAATCAAGTAGGAAGTGAAATTTTCAGTTGAAACGAAAGAGAAAATATAAAACCAAAGCCACAAAATACAAACTAGCAAAACAGAACAGAAATTCAGCATTTCTTATTAAATTTTTGATAACTTTTATAAATATTTTTAATTGATTTCCATGGAGATTTTAAAGATCTTTCCAAAGTTTCCTCGAAATCTGAAGCCATTTAAATTGAGAAAGTTCCCCCATAGTTCTTAGCTTTTTCCGACACCCACTTAAATCAGATTTGGATCTAACTTTCGAATACTCTTCCCTTTCCACTTTCCTAATGGCTAGTGCCCTCCAGCCGTGTCAACCGGTTAAGTTCACTTTTACTTTGCATTACAATCGAATGCAGCCGACAGGTGGCACGGCACAAAGCACAGTTCATTTGGTGCTTCCGCCATTGGGGCAAATGCATTCGATTGTCCGACTTGAACAATTACAATAGCGGCCGACCCCTGCCCTGTCCCCTTGTCCATACATTTTTGTTCAAATTTACGCTCATTGGAGTTTTCCCAAAAGGGTAGACGGTAGACGGTAGACCGTACCATCTCTGGCAGCCTGTCTGTCTGTCGATTGTCTCTGGGGTTTTTTTGTCTGTTGGTTACCTTTTTAACAAAACAATTTTTATGGCCCATCAGGTGAAAGTGAGTGATGGGCGCAGACCTCAGTGGTTTTGTTCACTTGAAATGTTGACAGCCTCGGGTGCGGCTGGCAGCGGAAGGGCGCGGACATGGCACTGGATTGGGAATGGTAATGGGAATGGGTTCGCTTTCAGCGCTCAATAATAGTTGTTTGGGCGTGACAGGCCCAAAACAGTTACCAACTTAAATTTCTATTATAATTTGTCGCTTTTTTCCTGTTTGATTCGATGCCAACGCTGCATTTTCATGCGTAGGCGAAGCTGATGCAAAATTGGGTGGGGAGAAATTGATTTCTGTTTTAACACCTCACCAAAAGATCAATGAACTTATTCTTCTTCCCTTATGCTTTGCCCTTTTCAGGTGAAATACATCTGGACCAGCGGTCGCTTGTGCGACTTCAAGGGCTGTGACCGTCCCGATCTGCAGCCCACGAACATCAACGGCTGGTTCTGGACCGCCACTCTGCAGAAATTGGCACCCAGCACCGAGCGTTCCCAGGGCGATTGGTCTCCCACCGGCGGCATTGGCCTGCCCCAGCCCGACAACCGTGAATTCAAGCAGAACGGCGCGCCCGAGAATTGTCTGGCTCTGCTGAACCAGTTCTACAACGACGGCGTCAACTGGCACGATGTGGCCTGCCACCACAAGAAGTCCTTTGTCTGCGAGGAGAACGATGCCCTGCTGAAGTACGTGCGCTACACAAACCCCAATCTGCGTATTTGAGATGAGTTGGGAAGAGAAGTGGGCTAGATGGAGCAGCGACTCTCCGAATAAACCAAAAATGATATTCTTTATAATGGGAGCTAGCCTGGAGCGATGATTTGTGATGCGGTGCTGCTCCTGATACCTTTTGTACTAGTTACTTTCCGATTGCGAGTGTCCTTCAAAGAGTTTTTCAGGCTAAACTGCATTTTTGTAACAATCCTTCAATTCTCTCTCATTCTCTCTCTCTCTCTATGTCCCTCTATCTGTGCTTTATTCTGTCTCATCAGCTAGTTTAATTAATTTTGTATTAATTTATAATTTTCTTAAATTATACTATAATAAAAACATTCGAAACGACTTGTAAAAGTACAACTTGTGTTTTACATTTATGCATTATATTATTTTTCAAATTTATGCCCGCATAAAATAAATTACTTTTACCGCCAAATTCGTTCGGCCTATCGCACATAACTATCGATATGTTTGTGCAGCGTATCGATATGAACCACTACACTTCAATTGAAGAGCGTACGCCCTGCAATAAACACCTCTTGGAAATATCATGCATTGAGAGTTCTATCGAAGACATTAATCAAGTTATCCATCGACATGAAACAACATGGAACTAGTCTAGATAGATAACATATTTATATCCTCCTATCTAGTCTAAAAATATATTATCCATCAAACAATGCCTATCGATATCTTCGTGTACATATCAATGCATTTTTCACATCTCTAATAACTCCTTAAATGTGAAATTGTTTTTGAAATTTAAGATGGATATCGGCGAACTGTTGGCCTTCAAGGTAGGTGTATACTTTCTTCTTCTGAATAAACATTCACAATCAAGAAAATATGTTCCTACCAGCCGGAGCAGACCCCAAAACGGCCGCACGAGGACGATGAAGACTACGAGCCAGAGACAACCGCTGGAAAACGGGGCGGTGGCGGCGGTGATGAGAAAAAAAAACGCATGCGGCGCATTGCCGAGGCCAAGGAGACGGCCAATTATGGCAAACAGGCCAGCAGCAGCAGCTCCACCACAGCCAGCAACGTCTTCGAGCTGGACCCAGAATTGACAGAAGAAGAGCGGCTGAACATCATGCGTTATGTGGAGAACGAGGAGACTGATGGCGATGTTTTGGACGAGCAGGGCCTGAAAAAATTGATCTTGGTGTTCGAGAAGCGCAACCTGAAGAACCAGGAGATGCGCATCAAGTTCGCCGACAGTCCAGAGAAGTTCATGGACTCTGAGCTTGAGCTCCACACAGTCATTCAGGAGCTGAAAGGCGTGGCCACCGTACCAGATCTCTATCCGCTGCTTGTGGAGCTGCACGGACTGCACAGTTTGCTGGAGCTGCTTGCACATCAAAACACAGACATTGCTGTGGCCGTTGTCGATCTGCTGCAGGAGGTGACCGATGTCGATATTCTCGGCGAGAGTCAGGAGGGAGCCCAGGCCCTGATCGAGGCCCTGCGGAAGGAACAAATTTGCGCTCTGCTAGTCCAGAACCTGGAACGTCTCAACGAGCAGGTCAAGGAGGAGGCCGACGGTGTACACAACACATTGGCCATCGTGGAGAACCTCACAGAGATCGATGGCGAATTTGTGCGAGAGGCTGCCGAGCAGGGACTGCTGGCCTGGCTGCTAAAACGCCTCAAGGGCAAGACTCCCTTTGATCCCAACAAATTGTATTGCAGCGAGATTCTGTCCATCCTGATACAAACCGAGAATGACAACCGCCTTCTGCTGGGCTCCATCGATGGCGTCGATGTGCTACTCCAACAGCTGGCTGTTTACAAGCGTCACGATCCGGCCAGCAACGAGGAGCAGGAGTACATGCAGAATCTCTTCAATTGCCTTTGCTCCGCTCTGATGGCCAAGGAGAATCGCGATCGCTTCCTCAACGGCGAGGGACTGCAGCTGATGAATCTGATGCTGCGCGAGAAGAAAATGTCCCGCAACGGGTCGCTGAAAGTACTCGATCATGCCATGGCCGGTCAGGATGGTCGCGACAACTGCAACAAGTTCGTGGAGATTCTCGGACTACGCACCATTTTCCCACTCTTCATGAAGACACCCAAACGGAACAAGTTGCGTCTACTGTCGGCCGATGAGCACGAGGAGCATGTCAGCTCCGTCATTGCCTCTATGTTGCGCAACTGCAAGGGCACCCATCGCCAGCGAATGCTTTCCAAATTCAGCGAGAACGATCACGAGAAGGTGGACCGTTTACTGGAGCTGCATCTTAAGTACTTGGCCAAGGTGGAGGCCATCGATAAGGAGATTGATCAGCAGCCCAGGGTTGGTATAAACTTCTTATCTTTAAACTCTTTTTATGATGCAAAACTTAACAAATTTCTTGCCACAGGATCCCAGTATCGATGAGGACGAGGAGGCGGAGAATAACTATATAAAACGATTGACTGGCGGCCTCTTCACGCTCCAGCGAATCGATTACATACTGCTGGAGGTCAGCTCCACCTCGGAGACGGTCAAGCAGCGTGTGCTACAGATTCTAAACCTACGTGGCGCCTCCATGAAGACCATAAGAAGCATCATGAGAGGTAATTTATCTCGTTGGCTAATTTTTTGATCATTCTGATGCTAATTATCAATTACAGAATATGCTGGCAATCTGGGCGATGGCGATACTGACTGGCGGCAACAGGAGCAAACCCACATACTATCTCTAGTCGATCGTTTCTAAGACAACGTAATAAACCACAAAACCTATTCTTGAAACATACAAAACAAATTGCCTATCAAAACTTTTACTAGGGCAACTTCCAAAAAAAGTATAAAATGTTGTGTTGGACATTTGTGAGTGGTAAAATTTGAATTTTTAAGAAATTTAATCTTTAGGCTTGGGAAACACTCCATTCCCATTGTTTCATTCCCCAGCAATCCATTCTATTTTTGGTTTTCTTAGGCTTGGTAGATCCTCCTGGACATTTTAGTTTGAATTAAGTTTCTTTTCGGCAAATTTGTTTGGACTACTTCTTCTTGCTTTTCTCATTGTTGCGTTCCTTGCTCTTGCTTTTCTCTTCCTTACATTCCTTCTTGCCTTCATCTTTCTTGCCCTTACCCTTTGAACTCTTGCCCCTGAGGGTACAGGTACAGAAAATGGATTTATATATTAGAAATGAATTATGATTGAAATTAACAAATTAACCAATAAAAAATGTGTTAAGCTTTTATGATTGTTTCGAGTTTTAATTTAAGGCAAACTGAATTGCACAAATAATACACAATCTGAGGAACTACTTTCGAAGCAGTTTCGCAATTTCTCAATAAATAAAAGGTTAATGAATTTGGCAAAAATCACAATTGAACCGATGGCTTTGCATTCTTACTTTTTACTCTATGTATCTGTTTCGTGCACTTTAATGGTGATTATTTAGAAACGGTTTAGGTGCAAAGAGAACACTCAACGTGCTTGGATTATTCGAATTATCTAGGCGTATATCTTAGGGCTGGACTCTCAACAATTTCTCCGAGGAGTTTATGGGGTTTAAACTTTAAACTTAACATTTCTGCAAAAATTATCATCATTCATCAATTGTTTCGACCGATCGTTACGAATACATAATGTTCTCTAACTACGAAGCGATGGCGTTTTCCTCCATTGAGTAGTTTTTGTTGTTTTTGTGTGTTGAGTAAGAGTTTGACTTGTTTTTTGTTTTGTGGTAGTATTGTGGTTGACTTAGCCATTATTTATCATGATTTATCTACTTTTGGTCGGCGGGAATCTCGAAGTTCACATCCATTTTCATTTCGCGAGCTAACTTCACAATCTGCGCCAAATGCACGGCCAGATCGGCGGCCTTGTCGAGATCGTCACGAGCCAAAATCTTCAGGCCAGATGCGCGTATCAGTTCGCGAGCCTCCTTCACTTTGGTGCCCTATAAAGAATATTAATATCAATCAGTGTTATCCTACAGTCAATGATTAAACAATTGTTCTCAACCCACCTGCAGACGCACAACAATGGGCAAGTTAAGATTCAGATCCTTGGCAGCAGCAATGATACCCTCAGCAATGACATCGCAACGCATAATGCCGCCAAAGATGTTCACCAACAGGCAGAGCACCTTCCTGTCCGAGGTAATGATCTTGAAGGCAGCCTTGACAGCATCGGCAGTGGCACCGCCACCCACATCCAGGAAATTGGCTGGCTCACCGCCATACAGCTTGATGATGTCCATGGTGGCCATGGCCAGACCGGCACCGTTCACCATGCAGCCGATGGTGCCATCCAGGGCAATGTAATTCAAATTGTATTTGGCAGCCTCCACTTCCTTGGGATCCTCCTGGGTCCAGTCCCGCATAGAGAACAGCTCCTTCTGACGGAACTCAGCATTGTCATCGAAACGCAGTTTGGCATCCAGTGCAAAGACTTAAGAAAGGTTTCAAATTGATTAGATTTGATAATGGAATACCGGTACAGTTGGTGATTTAATTAGTTAATTGATGGAATAATGCGTATTAGTTTCATGCATACTCACAGCCTGGACAGAACAGTATGAAATCACAGATGTGGGGTAGGTTTTTAAATGGATTACACAAAAGACAACTTGACACGAAAACAAATAGAGAACTTACAGCCGCTCATGGCATCCTCGGCGTAGGGATTGATCTCCACCAAGAGAGCATCCTTCTTCACGAACAGCTGGTATAGGTTGAGCAGCATCTTAACATGCTCACCGGAGCCGTCGCCGCCAAGGCCGACCTTCTCGACAATTTTGCATGCCTGCTCCTCGGTCAGACCCTTGGCAATATCGATGGGCTCGTAGATGATGGCATCTGGATTCTCCTTGGCCACCTCCTCGATATCCACGCCACCCTCCTTAGAGGCGATCAAAACGGGACCCTGCAAAGGTCTCTTTTAGTTGGATTTCCTTACGAATTTCACATGATTCAACTCACATTGAAGGCACGCTCCATCATGACGGCAAAGTAGAACTCACGGCGGGGGAATTTCCTCTCAGCAACCATCACTTTCTTGCAGATGCGACCAGCGGCTCCGGTTTGCTTGGTAATCAGGAGTTGGTCAATCATTTTCGAGGAAAGTTCCTCGGCGGTTTTAGGGCTGAATAAGGTTCATTCATCTAAACATTCTACAATAACATTTAAGCATCAACTTACTCATAGACCACACGCACGCCACCCTTGAGGCCATTCTTGAAGGTTCCCTTGCCTCGACCACCGGCCAGAACTTGCGCCTTCAGCACAAGATTGTCTGTTTTCAGCTTGTTGGCAATGTCGCTCGCCTCCTTGCCATTCTTGGCCACAGCGAAGCTGCAAAGGATAACAGAAATAAAGTTAAATAAAGTTCATAAAGAATAGCCCTCCTACAACAATGTAGAATCATTCTCAACGGTAACATAATGATGGGAAACGACCCATTGAACTTGAGCATCAAATTATTGATAAAGAATTCCCATACCTAGCACATTCCCATTATCAGCAGCCCCATTTAAGTCATGTTTGTAACCTGTGAAGGCTGGGAATTGTACATTTCAAGGTTGACACGGTCATTTAGGAGACACAAATGATTTCACTAGACCTTAATGATCGTATGATTAGGTTAATGGGGTCACCAGATTATCTAGAAGTGCGACTATATAAACAAATGAAAGTTACTTTTAATTCACAAATGTATTACTATCACGGACTTATCTGGACCTACGTCACTGACCCTTGTCTATACTACATAAATCACCTTATCTCCCCTTATCATCTGCAGTTCTTCTCGGTCAGCGTTCCGCTGTTCTTTGGTATGTTTACCCCAGTCCAGGGACCAGTTAATTAATGCAAATGATGACTCGGTTCGTACGCCAATCGCTAATCGGAGCAGTTTCTCCCTGGCTAAAGTCCAAACAAATACATAGCGTCAGCGACAACGCGGCACTTTGTTTGAACTTTGGACCGATACTTTCCTGATTAGTGTCCATGCTTACCGAGGTGTTGGGATTCCACTCTCGTTGAGGAGGGTGTACGAGACATGTTCCTGCACGTTCAGGTTCCGCAACTGCTGCAGCGCAACCGGAGCATAGCTGAGAATCTGCGAATGATAAGAAAAATGGATGTAAATTATCTGAAAGCAAGATTGAGAACCCCCTAAGAATCCGGTTCTATGCGTCATAGACACTCCAAAAACATAAACAAAATGGAATCAAAAGTGGGTTAGGTGCGGGTCTTACAGTTAACGGTGGTTTGTAGATGATAACTAAGATTAATTCACATAGATTAGGATTTTAATTAGTGCGACTAGGCCCCGACCATGAAAGCAACAGTTGTCATACGCTCATTGATAAAAAAAAATGGAATAAAGAGCAAATTAAGGAATTCAAGGTCTATTCACCGTTACCCACTAACACACTATCAAGCAAAAGCACACACACGCGACAGGCACTGCAGAGTTGCGTCACACTGACACACCGCTAGTCAGGTGGCTACCAGCTGTCTCCAGGGGCGAACTGAGCGATCGGGGGCCTTGCACATTATTCACTTTAGCACTCGCAAATGTTTACTTTCTCACAATAAAAATCAACTGCGCAGGAAATTATTGAATTTTAACACTTCTAAGCAACCGATCCACACCCCCGCCCAGCCGATCCGCCCCTGTGGCACCCACTTATGCTCCATTCTCCACATATGTATGCGTGACTGAGAGAGCGGCCGCTCTTCACCTTGCCCGCTGTGCCTCTTTTTGCCATTATTATGTAAAGTGACTTATTTTGCGTTTGCTTAAATGGCAAATTAATCCGTATTGCACTGCACCTACCTTTTGAACGGTCTTGGGTCTGACGGACTCGATTAGTGGACCGCCGGTTCGTGCCAGGAATGAAGCCATTTTGTACTGGAATTAGTCGGAAACAATTGTCAAATGAATAGCCCCAAAAGTTGACGTACAAAAATCTGCTTACTTTTTTCGCCTGTTTTTGCCTTGTGTGGGACGACTTGCAACACTTGAGCTGAGCGTTTTGCAGCACTCAATATGATATATCGATATAGGAATGCGCGTGGTTTAAATGTTTTGTTTATAGAAAATCAACACATCAAGTAATGCTTTTTGTTAGACTTTGCCTTCAGATTAGAGCTCAGGTTAAATTAATATTATTTTTCTGTTGTTCCTCGTCGTTGTATTCGATCATTAAACTTTTAAGTTTATCTATCGATGCATGGTTGCAAAACATATCGGTATTTTTATGCGATAACTGGAAGGAATTAGGCAACTCTTCTTTTAAATCTCTTTCACAACCATCATAAATGTCCCAAATAAATAAACAATTTATTTTTGATTTTACCTTAAGGTTTCATTTTTAAATTTTTTTTTTTTTATTTTACATTGCGGCTTGTTATATGAGGACATACAAAAAAAAAAAAAAAAAACGTGATCACTTTCAATACATACAATTAACATACAATACATTCAAGACGAGAGAGAATTAGTTTATAAATAGTAAATAGTAAAGAATTCATTTTAGATAATTAAAGAGAAGTTTTCTATGCTACACTGTCCGACAAACACGCTTTAGCGCGCGCACTTCTGAGCGCGTGTCTGCAGCAGAGTGTAAACTTTTTATAAACTTTTTTAAACGAAACTGAAACGGAAACGAAAGCACGAAAATAGCGCAAATACTTTACTAGAATATGCTTAAACACATGAATAATAAATCAGCCGCGGCGTTGATTCTGTGCAAGCAATGGATTCAAGTAAAGCAAATGCATTTTCATTCAAGGCACAAAATGTCGCATGACTCAAATGTATTTACCACAAGGCCAACCCACTCCCACACATGGATAGAAAGCGAGCGGAGGGAGTCAGCTAAAGTTCGCATACAGGAGAATGCAGCATTTTGGCCAACAAGAGATACAGAAACAGTAACAGAAAACAGTTTATAACAACGCAATGATTTGCATTTGAATATCATTTCGCTTTGCAATCCTTTCACATGGGATGGCAATGGGAAATGTTTTGGAAATTTTATGAAAATTTTTAGACAAGTTTTCGTTGCCTCAAATCGTTTTGGTAATGAACTTTTCTCTAGTTTTGGGGAAAGTAGCAAAAACTAGATGAAAATATCAAGACAAAATCAATAAACGGCAACAGTAAACTTGGGAAAAGTTTAAAATCTAACAAAACAAAAAACACGAAAAACGCACACATTATTAACAATTGTTTAGACTAGGGACTAACACGAACAGACAAATACAAGGGACAAATACAAATAAACATAAATATACACATGAACATGGAAACATAAAACACAATAAAAAATAGTAAGCAACTTTCGTTTAAAAACACAGCGTCTGCGCCGTCAGCGTGGATATAAAACATCTTCATCCTGCTTCTCCTCCTGAGGGAGACCAGTGCCAGACCAGTCTCCGTACATCAGATACGATCAATACTCCAGACTCGCTTCAATCATTTGCAAAACACGTTGCCGGCCAATTTTGTTCCAGAACACATAGGATTCCCTGGAGCCCGTTACATTGCGGGACATGCTGCGAATTAGAATGATCAATTAGCAACTAGGACTGAATGACTGAGAAATCTTTGCCACTTACTACTGGAAACAATCGAACCGCACGACGCCATTTTCGTTGACCAGGCACGAGTGTATATCGATCACTTTCAGGTAACTTGCGCACTCTTTCCAAATGAAATGGTTGAACTTTGCCACCTTGTCGCACACCACTTTGTCGTGACAATAATTGGCGAGCGGGGCCAGAGTGGTTAGGATCGGGGTCAGTCCCCGCTTGTGCATGTCTTTGATCAACTGACGAAAGTCATGCTGGATTTGCACAATCGGTTTGCCTCGCATTATGTCCACGGATCCAATGTTGACAATTACATGCGTGTCCTTGAACATTTGGACATGATGCAATCGCGACCGGGCGGCACTTATTGTCTGCCCAGAGACGCACAGACCTGACTGCAGGACCCTCACGCTTCGCTTGAACCGACACCTCAGCTCCATGCGGGCCATATACAAGAGGAAATCATCCCCCAATAGGGGAAAGTCCAGCAAGTAGGCATCGTAATCGGAGTTGATGGTGAACATGGAGTCATGCTGCGTCCCACTCGATATGGTAGTGGGTGTGGGTGTGGGCGAGAAATCATTGCGTCGCTTTTTCGAGGTGCGACTCTCCTGCTGCTGATGCTGTTCGGACACTAGCAAATTCAGTTGGTTCTTTAGGTTTTCTTGGTGGTTCTTTAGGTTTTCTTGCTGGTTCTGGCTGATGTGAGGATGTTGATTTTCTTGAGCCGGCAACGGCGTTGGCTTCTCTGGAGGGTCGGTAAAGATGTTGGCTCGCCGATAGCAATTGTTGCTGGAAGAATGGAAGGGCAGAAAAACTATAGATTCTGACTAGACCTTGATGGGCATAATCTTATAAACTGAACTCTTAATACCCCTTAAATGATTTTAAACGTATTACTTACAGATGATTCCAATTGTCCTGATAGCACCAGTTGGACTCCGCCGCAGCCCTGGCCAGCTGCTGCAGTGGACCCACCTGGGCTTGGAGTGTAGCTTCTTTGCTGCCAACAGCCGATAGCTTCTCCTCGATGTGATTGATATTTCGGTTGAGATTGTTGTTGGTGTTCAGTGAGGACAGGGCCCGACGCTTGTACTGATAGCGCCACAAGCGTGGGGGTCGTGCCGCCACCGGATGGTCGTGGGACACCAGGTCGTTGCTACTCTTCTGATTGACCACCATCTCGTACAGGTGGAGTGTCTCTGGGCGTGGCTTCATATTAAAAATTCGCTTCCCGGTCACGCTGCACTCGGCGGTCACGTGGGGGATGGTGAGCAGAAAGTCGGTGACATTTTCGTGCAGTGGAAACGGATTGCCCGTTAATTTCCGATACTCATCTGATGAACAGATTCGTGGGGATTAGGGATCTGCATATAATCTAGGCGGGTTCTGTTCTGAAAGCATACTCACTTTTGATGCTCGATATCGTGATGCCACTTTGGGCATTGGCCAGCAAAATGGACCGTATCTCGCTGTCTATTTCCGGGTACTCCTCCCGCACTCCAATGTAATTGCTCTCTATGATGGTCATGCTGCTGTTGCTGTTGTAGCTACAGGATATCTCCTCCTCCGTGGATATCAGTGTAGATGAAAAGAGTCTGGCCACAAGCTGTAGCTGTTTCCTCTGTATCGCCTCTGTCACATCCACTGATTGGGCGGGCACTGTCTCTGTCTCGGGCACTACCACTACCCTCTCTGGTTCACTTTTCCTAGCCAAATCCTTGTTTCCCTTGAAAATCTTCTTAAACTGCCGAATATATTTGGTCTTTTCGCCAAATACCTTGTAGTCGGCTTGCACAAAGATCTTGTAAAAGTGGTTGGCGCCACTTTTGCGGTAGGAAGGCGGCTGCTGTAGCTGTTGGCACCACTGCTGGAAACACGTGGTCAGGCGTTTTCTCAATGCCGTCAGGCGATTGCTGCTGCTGCTGCTGTTTTTACTAGTGTATGGCTCGCTGTGGACACTTCTGAAAGTGGCCATCGCTTGAACGAAAGTGAGAGAGGGCTCCAATGTGATCCGCTAGCTTTCATTTATTCCATTATGTTCTGCTCATGTGTGTGGGGAGACTTGGAGACTTTCGTTGCGCGTGTATGGGTGCTGGAAGACCTTTAGCGGGCAGAAGTAACGGGGAGTCATTAGCGTGTGATGCGCTTTGATTTCTCATTTGCTTTGATGAGAAATCTGCATTAGGGTGGTGCACTTTAAAACGTAACGAAAATTGATTTCACGACACGGAACTGGATGCACCAGGGTGGGACACTTTGTAGAACTTTCTTTTTCATTCAAAGTAAGTCATGGATACTTTACCTTATTATGAAAAACTCCACGGAAAGTACAGCTTTTATTACATTATTAACACATTTCAAACAGCTACCATAAATAACAAAATTAAATAGATTTACCACCTGGAAAACCATTCGGAAGTCATTACCAACACCAAGAATCAGCTGCACAACCCATTTTATGGCTTTTATTTTAGACCAGATTACAGAACAGCTTGACAGTTGCTTTATACGCTACCCGATAAGTAATCCATTACAAGTCATTACCAAATAATTAAAATAGCAATTCCTCAAACAATTCCGAAGAGACCTGATGGCCCACGTGCGCTCTGCAATCGGTAAATGGAGTTGCAAACAATTCCCAAAGATGATTATCTAACAAGTGCACCTGGAAGTTGGGAGAGTCTGGAATAAGTTTTATTGTTAGGGTAAGGGACAGCCTTTGATGGATGACAGCAGTCACCCGGTCTATTGAGGGCTGCTTTCTCTTCAGCCCTTACTTTAGACACAGGAAGAGATACAGACAGTCGGAAAGTGGCTTAAGTCGTGTAAGTTGTATCCCCCAGCCCTGTCTTGACCAAATCTCATCGAATTTTCTACCCCGACAACACTTTCTTAATTGCAGAGGAAGCCAGAGAGACGTGACGAGCAATACTAAACGGGAAAATTCAGCAAGAACATGTGGTACAATTGATATAACACTCCCCCTCAGCCCTGACTTACACAGAATTATTGCCCTTTTAGAAATGTCATCCCTAAGCTGCACTGTAACAAATGTTTTAAAATAAAGCATTGAGGATTTTGAAATTATTAGAACAATATCATACAATACAATAGCATTGAAATTAATGGAAAAACAAAATCTGAACTAGAAAGAGAACGTTAAATATTTGTTCCAGTAAATTTGTTTCAGTGTATAGAGCATCCTGCAATCGGCAAATATTTTTGCGTTTTCCTCCACTTTTCCTTTTCCTATTTTTTTAGTTCTCTTTCAAATATTTTGAATGCACTCGCATCACAAAGCTATTGTCCGCTTAATAACTGTAATTTGCATGCATTCTATACACACACTCACATCAACGCGTTTTCTCTCCCTTCATTCTATCTCTGCACCCACCACAGAGAGCAGTACTGGCTAAACGAGACTGTGGGCTGCATACTGCCCAAGATGTTCAAATATGTATGTACATACATATGTACATATGTGGAAGCCAGTTTGTTTCATAGATTATCCTAATTTTTCCTACTTACATACATATGTATGGATGTACATATGTATTTGTATGCCAGCCACCACTATGGATGCTGCCTCGTTTAGCCAATCCTTACTTTTCAGTTCCATAAAGGTGGAACTTATGCTCTCTTTATCCAATTACCTTCTCTTCTAATCCAAGGCTGCTGGCATCGAACAAACGCAGTCTCCATCTCTTTCCCGCTGATCTCTCCACAACTCTCTCGCACTTTTTTTATACCTACTGCTTTCTGCTATTCCTCTCCTTCTCCAACTCCCTCACTCTTTCTGCCTCTTCCACACCGTATTCTGACTTTTATCATCAACTATCAACTACTCTGGTTCCACAACAACAAAAAAACCACATTTGTCCCTCTTTTTGATTGACAAGTTCTGTGGGGTGCGGGGAAGCTAGTGCGCGCATTTAGAATTGCATAAAGCCATGACTGGAATTATGAGTGATACTTTTTATTGGGGCCCTCCTCGACTGCATTTTTGCATAATTTATGGAGGCATAAGGCCGCTAAGCCAAGGCATCAGCGTTAGCGGGCGGCAGCATATAAACAAATCAAATTTATGCAAACAATTATCGTAGTAGGAGATTGAGGAGTGGGGGTGGTGGCGTGGGGGGCGGACACCTGTTAAGCTGTTGATATTTCGAAAATTCATGGAATGTGTAACACGAATGCAAGTGCTATCCAGTGGAATCACTGCCGCTCGCAATGAACTAATTTCCAATCATTGCCTATAATTACCTTTATCCGTTTCCAGCGTCTGGCTTACCATCTGCTATTATTACGCTACCTCATACTTATTCGAACCAGGCCTAATTAGAGCCCTTTTGTGTGTATGTGCTGCTGCTGCCTGTTTGTATTGCCTGTTTCTCGGTGTCTGGTCGAAACAGATTGGCAATAACACTCCAGTTAAGTGATTGAGCATGTGTGGCCTGCTGGCAATGGCAATTAATCAAGGCTATGGGTGACTTGACTGGACGGGGGCTTCCGATTCCGGTTTTGCGAAGATCCTCATTATCACAATACAAAATGATAGTGCAATACAATGTGGAAATCCCGCCTGTTTCTCTGTTTTACAGCTATTTTAACTAAATTTTAATGCGAGATAAGCGATATTTATATGTCCCTTTTCATACATATGTACTTCATATGCATGTACACATGTACATATGTGTGTATGTTTTTAAATATATTTACATACATACATACATGTACATATAGACATCCTTACCTATGTAAATAAAGCGAATGTTAAATTGATTTTTAACATTAAAAATATACGGGATATAAAATATGGGATGAATCTCGTATTTTGTTAGATGGTTAAATATGTTAGAAAAGCATTGTGGAAGAACTTTTCCCTAAGGATCAACTTTCTTTTGGAAGATTGTGGATATATTGTGTAATATTGTGGATTACCGTTCAAACAAACTAGATCAAACTAATACCTTACAAGAGCTGGGAAACAGAATTCAAGGAAATAGGGTAACCAAATGTCCATACCACCAGTTGACAAGAAACCATTTTTTCAGTATTTTTCGGATTTTTATGTACATTTGAATGTGGTATATTTTACTCATAATTGCGTCGGACATTCGAGCATGAGACTGAAAATTTCCCTTAACACAGGAGAATATTTCCCTTACCATTGATAACATCAGTGTTGACAATTTTGACAAATTGCCATATGCGGGTAGCAGGAATTATAGCTATTTTTCAAGATATTTTTAGATTTATTTTAGCTTTTTCAAAATATCTGCCAAGTACTTTGTAGAATTGCTTCCATTTGAACGACAACAAGAAGATCGATAGGTCAAAAGAGCATTAAAATTGTCTGGCTTTTTTCAAAGTATAGTTTTGCTTTTTTATGACCCGAAGAGTTGGCAGCACTGTTGACAACAGGAGCGAATTTCCCTTAACAACGGGAGAAAATTTCCCTTACCATTTGACAACAAGAGAATAATTCCCCCAAATTGCTGGTTCACAATATCGACAAAACAATTCACAATGGAAACTTGTTTCTTCTTTAACCTCAAAAAAAATTTAAAACTTGACTTGCGAAGGTGGCGCGCGGGTGAATTAAACTAACTGCGAAAATAAATGGCGCGAACTTACTAATATTTACGACAAATCAAAACAAATCTAATACGTAAAATGCAACGACTCAGTGCATTTAAAATGTGTTCGTGTGTGCTAAAGTGAAACAGAAGATAGAGCTGAAAAAAGTGCAACAACAACTGTTTTTGTACGCCTGTGTGTTTTGTGTGTGGGAATAAGTCGCCACTAGAAAGCGAAATCCAAAAAGAAATTGCCGCTATGACGCGCGAAGAAGAGGAGGAGGTGCGATCCCTGCTGTCCCGGCACCAGGAGCGGATTATGCTTGATCTGGGGAGCACAGATCTCCTGGCCGTGCTCGTTAAGAACTCGGTGCTTAGCCAATCCGAAGAGGATCTCCTGCTGAAGCCCTATGCTGCCGCTGTACTTCCAGCCACCACCCAGGAGCCCCCAGGCAGTGCTCCATCCAGCGTGGGCGCCTTGACCAAGCGGAAGCTCAGCGCCGTGGCCAGCAGTGGAAGTTCCACAAGTGCCAGCGGAAGTGGAAGTGGCTGTGGTACTGGTGGAGAGTACAGTGCCGGTTCTTTGGCCGGTTCGGGGTCCTCCCGCTGTGCCAGTGTGAATGGTGATGCCCAGAGCGACAATCGCTCGCTGACACCCTCTGTTGGGGGCGGTGGTGGGGCCTGTGTGGGGCTGAACGATGCGGAGATCCTTCGGTTGCAGTGCGCCAATCTCATAGAGATTATAGCCAAGAACGGATTCGAGAAATTCAAGCAGTTTTGCTACGCCATCGAGTGCGAGTGCCCGCAGCTGATCGAGGATTTAATAAATGATCGTCTCAAGAGTGGTAAGTTCCTTCCTAACTTCAACTACAGGGATCTCTCTGCTGCGATCTCTATGCATATACGCCATGGAGTCTGGTCTGATCTGCGAGGTTCCGTCTCTCCGTCAGCGGTTCCCGTTAGGTTCTACCTCCAAACACGGCTCTCTCCAACCGGTTCCGATCTACCTGATTCGTGCGACAAAACGCGTTGGCAGCTTTAGTATCCCATATCTTGGCAGTAAATTATTCACGTAATTGTGCTCGATCGGTTCTTCAATTTCTCATCTCGGCTAATTGGTTTTCTTGCCTGTTTTTCTTTGCACTTTTTGCCAATCTCAGGCCGTGTGGGAGTGGAAGTCCGTGTGGGCATTGGAGGTGTGTGAGGGAGTGACATGTCGCGGGGGCCGCCATTCACAGTGGCGCGTCGATAATAATTGTCATTATTAGAGATTATTCAGCTGATTATGCAGACCATAGAATTTATGCAAATTCGGATATATTTTTATGATGTGGCAGGTGGCATTTGAAGCACGTTCTTCAGAGCATGTGAAATATGATGAAAAAATAAACCTGAAATCTGCTCTGTCTCCTCGTATTCCCAAGAAAAATTCTTATCAGTAGACAAGAAAAGTGTTGAGGTTTTTTTATGTATTCAAATAACAGAAAGCTGAAGACCCAAGAAAAATGAATTCTTATATTTGTTAGTTGATAAGGAAAAACCTCGAGATGTGGTTCATAAAAAAAAGGAAAGAAACTCTGCAGACGATAAACCCCTCTGTATAAGTTTTAGATGCTTTTTCATGGTCATAAACCATGCGATAAGATATTTAAATTACAAGAGGAAGGAATGATGCATTTCTTCAATTAAAGTTGGTTAGAAGAAAGTTTTCTTGCCTCTCTTACAGATGTTTCATTACTTTTCTATAGACCTTTTACTGAACTGCATATCTGCTTTCTGGGCTGAACCAAATTCAACAAATGAAGATTATTCTTTGCCAAAAACTCTGAGATCATACCTTTATCCACTCCCTTTTTCCCAACAATTACCGCAACAATCCATCAAAACTTTTGCACAGCTGTGTAGTGCCATCCACGCGCTGATTCATTGACCCACAACTTGAACAAACAGCTGAAGCCAAGCCCATGCCATACCCACACCCATTCCATTACCATCCCATCGCATCCCAGAGTCTTCTGCCGCACGAAACTACGAAAACAACATGTTGTCGGCGGTGTCTGCATGTAAATTTTGCTGCCCAGACTTGTAAATTACCCCAAAGAACACACAGAACAAGGCAGGAAGAGAGCTGTGCGAGGAGTAGGAGTATAGGACCGAAAATACAGATTACAGCTAAAATAACAAAAACAATGGAGAGATAGAACTCTAGAGATCTTGTTATTCTTTACATTTTGCTTGTTTTATTCTCTCTCTAATGAAAAGGTTGGGGAAAACCAAATAGTCTTACAAGATCAGCCAAGAACCCAGAAGAAATCGGAATAAAGTCATAGCTAGTAAAAGAAAAATATAGAAAACTTTAGAAGCGTGGAATACAATAAAGAAGGAAAATCTCTAAAAGTGGATAAAAAGGAAAAATTTGAATATTGGAGCGCCACAAACACATTAGATATTCTTTAAAAGGAACTTGAACGAAATTAAATGATATTTAGCATGAAAACGATTTAAGTAGGTAGCGATCTATAAATAAAGAATCAGTAAATCATATATTCAAAGAATGTTTAATAATTAAATTAACTTAAAAGACCTCAAGGAACTTGGGAATTACAAACAATCTAATTTCTAAGCATTAATTTACTTAGAGTTTCTTAGTTATAGGGTATTTTTTTCGATTGGATATGAGTGGAACTATAGGGGAAAAACAGCACACCAAATCTGTATAGGGTATGTAAAAGTGCCAAGCAGCACGACCAGACCGAACACTAACAAAAAAGAAAAGCAACAAAAACGAACCATGGCAAAACGTATGGTAGAACATAAAGCCCTCGATCACGTTTTACGATTCCGAACACGATTACAGAAAAAAAGAGAACCATTGAGGGACGCAGAGTGGGAGGGAAAGAGAGAGACAAACGTTAGCATTACGCGTGGTCCATGTCAACGTGTATGTGTGTGTACCCCCTCAGGCCACACACTCCCCCACTATTTATCCCCTCTCTCTAGACCACTCTTTGCTATGTGTGTCGTAGACCAATCCCATTCATCATCATCATGATCACGTTGGAAAACATCATAATCCGTTTGGTAGTTTCGCTTCGCTTTTACTTCTTTACGAGTTCTTTTTTTTCTCCGCCGCTCTCTACCTTTGCTATTACCTTTGCCTCCCTCACGCTCTCTCTCTTTCTCTCTCTCTCTCGCTAATGCTGTGTTCTGTCGTTGCTGCTACGTATCCCCCTCCTCTACTGTTTGCTTGCTAATTTCTTGTACGTGCTCTTTTGGCTTTGCCATTGCACTGCCCCTCACCACCTTTCCACTTACGTTTGGTTCTATGCTTTTGCTCATCAACGTTGCGGTTGCTATACCCTTTCAGAGAGGGAATGGTTATTTTCGGCCAGCCATTTACAACATAAAAGATTTAGTGAAGTAGTCTCGAAGAGTGCCTCTGTCTGTCTGTTTTTGGGTTTTTCAATATATTAAAGTTCTTCGTTTGTTTTCGCTTATATGCTGCCAAAGAAACGATAGCTCTGTAAGGGTATCAAACGGTTCGCTATTCTTTGCATCTGTCTCTTTGCCTTTGCCGCTGGCTGCTCAGGTAGACAAACGCTCTTTCCTCCTGGCCGTAGAGTCGGTTCCCTTTCGTTTCTTTTACTTCTTCACGTAAATTACAATTATTTACAGCGAACGCTGCTCCTGCTAGCTGCTCTTCCTCTCATCTTTTTTGCGGCGCTCCCTTTTTGGTAGTGTGTTCTTTTGCATTTGATAATTTATGCAGCATAATCTGGCCGATGACGTTTATCGTTTGCCATTCCCATTTGTCCCCTCTCTCTCTCTGCTTATGCTTGTGCCTCCTTCCTTAACCCCCCCTTTGATTTCCTTTCGTGGTTCTTATCGTGTTTCTGTGCTTCATCTTTTGTGTGTCTCTGTTTTGTGAAGCGTTTCCTTTTATGTTTTATTTGTTGATTTCTTTGATTTCGCTTTTTTTCTTTCTCCCTTTTATAGCTGTGTTATTTTTTTCCCCGCTTTCTGACTTGATGATAATGATGTTCACCTTTAGTTTCGTTCCATTTTCGTTTCGTTTCTACTGCGCATGCGCATCCTGTTTTTGTGCCTTTGTTTTCTACTTGCGTTCTACTTCATGCTGCCGCCGCTCTCTTGCTCACTCTCTTGATCATGACCCTCTCTTCGTCGACTTCTCCGTCTCGATCCACCTGGCTTAAGTAGGTTTTCAGTTGAGGTTTGCAGTTGTTGCCTTTGGGTTTTCCATTGATTTTGGAAAGAGCTGTAGGATATAGCATGCTAGAGGGAGAAAGAGTATGATGGGTGGAAGAGTAGGAGAGTGAAATGAGTCGTCTACTATTCAGCGTTTGTTGCTTGTGAGTTTTTTGTATCTATTCTATAGATACTCTATGGATAATATAGATATTCTATAGTACATATATGTACAAATGTATGTACATATGTAGATTCTATACCCTTTCATGGGGATAAAAGTTCTTGGTAGAACAACTCTGGAAATAAGATCATACATAAAGATAATTATTTGAATTTGCTCTCAGAATCGGTACACTAAATCATCCCGGGGACCGGTCGCAATCGCTCTATAAGGGTATTCAAATCTCCGTCTTGTAAAAACTAGTCTTTCCCTTTTGATTTGCGTAACTTCTGAGCCTTACTTAACTTTACGTTTCTTTTAGTGTCTAATCTTAACTCTTGTCTTGTTCGTTTGCAACAAAGTTGTTCTTGTTGTCGGTTTATTGTGGGCTTGTGCCTCGTAAAATCTCCAGTAAATGTGTTAATTTTTTTTGGTGGAAGCGTGCTACAAGCTACAATCTGTTGTTGCTCTATATAAGCAACTTATGTTTGTACATATGGACATACAAATGCATGGTGCCACAGCCCGTGATTCCGATTCTTTGATATCAGATTTAAGTCTATTCTCCTTTAGAAACGAATTAGATATTCTGGGTGGCATTGTAGATCCGAACAAATTAATTGCAATACCCTCGTGATTACTATTTAATTTCCAATCCGTCTGCCCTTTTTAATCATTATTCATTTCGGTAGCTGATCGCAAGTTATGGTCAGATGTGGCCCATGGTAGGGTTTCTTTCCGGACAGACTCTGGGACAATCTCGTAAGCCGCTTACCCACACAACTGTCACGCAATCAGCCAACGATCCTCAGCAGCAAGCAGCAGCAGTCAGCAGGCGAAGCAGCAGGTAACTTGTTTGCCTCTCTTTCAACCATTTTCTCTGTTTCTACGCTTGTTCTGGAGCCCAAAGAATAACAGAAACAACAACAGAGATGCAGAAAAAAACAAGTAAAGGAGGCTATAATGATATTGGGACTAGAGGATACCGTTCAATGTTGGTGATAATCTTTCCAAACAAGAGTCTTAATCCAAAAGAGTTTCAAAATCGAATTCAAGCATTCCTTATGGCGTTGATAATAGAAGATTTTACATCTAACCCTTACTTCAATTTAGTCCTGTACACCCCACTACCCTTTGGATTACAGGGTATGCCATGCTATGACTCATTCGGTTGTAAAGCCATTCTCCAGAAACGGCGCTCAGACTTCTGGCTGGTTGCTGCTGGCGTCTGTTCTGCTGCAGCAGCGCTGCTGCTGATGGAAGTGCATTTAACTGTTTCTCTGCTTGATGTCTCTGCTCGACGCTGCGCTTTGCTGTTCTGCTCATTTCCCACTGGAAAAAAAGAGTACAAAAGCAGATGCGGAAAGGTGTGAGGAGGACAGGCAGACAAACAGGAGAGAGAGCAGAGCCATTGCATTTACTGCATTTTGACCTGCTGGCATCAGCCTACCGAGATGCTATGCTCTTTTCTGATGCTTTCTTCTTTCTGTCTCTCTCTGTAAATTTTTTGATGAGTTCTCTCTCTTTTTCTATTTTCTGTTATTTTTTGTACAAGTCATTAGCTTTAATTTACAAAAAAAACCGATACACAGACGCCTGGTTGTTTCATTCATGAAGAAGAGCCTTTATAAGGGGTTTCCTAATAGATCATGGTCTGATGCTCCCCTGAGATTTTCTCATGTCTTTTCTCACTTCAGATCCAATCGTGTTTATAGGAAATGAATCAACAAGAACGAATGGAAGTACTTTTTACTTCATATACTTCATATTTTACCACATAGATCTTCCACCCGTTCTACCTTAAGAACTGCTTCTATAACTCTCATTCTCAGCCATGCCTGTAGGAAATGCATCAACAAGATTGATCTGTTTAACCGCTCCATTGCGCTCAATGCCCAGCCCTTTATTTTTGGTATCTGGGAACTTTCTTGGTGGGCCATTGATCCCCTTCGACGGAACCCTACATATTTTTCGAAGTTCATTTGCGATCTTTATTTTGTTTGTTTTGCTTATTTTCGTTTTTCTTTTCTCGCTGGGTTGTTGAAAATTATGATTGATTAGGTTTGATCGAACCGAACCTTTTGGGACTCGAGTCAACGGCCAATGTTTGATTTAACGCTTCGTTGATCTCTGAAATGGCCAGCGACTAATGGAGTTCAGTCTTAACTTGACTTAATAGAGGCTGGGTTATTGAATCATCCAATTGTTTATGAAGTTCATTTGAATAGTTTCGGTATTATAATGATAACATTTCTGAAAAACAATTAAGCTTTCAAGGTACTTTTGAAAGCCAAAATAGCATTCTAATCAGTTTATTTCTTTGGGAAAAACAGTGTTGATAGAGTCGGCCCTGTAAAATTAAGTTTAATTTCTGTAAAGAAAAGATTCTGTAACATTTCTAGGGTCAAATCTCTTTGTATAGCCACTTTATGTGTGCCCCATTTTCGTTTTTTTTGCAATGACTCTCAATTATTTTCAAATTACCCGTACTTTCACCCCTCCACTAGATCATTATTTCCTACCTTTGCCGCAATGGGGGGAGAAGCGTTTAAAAATGGAACTCGGACCCCAGACAATGACCGCAACTGTGTAGCAATTCGCTATTTGTGTCTGTATGTGATTTGGCTTCGTTGATGGAGCAATTTTCTGGAGCCCAAAACAAAGTCTAATTTTTGCAAAAAAACTTTCTTTTTTTTCAATTACACACAAAAGTTACGGTTGTTGTTCCTGTTTTTTCATTTTTTTTTTTGTCTTTGTTTGGCCTTCCCCTCGGATGTGAATGCTGACCGATGACAACTAAATGTCGGGGGAAAATGAGAGCTATGGGTAGGGAGGCGGCTCGTGGAGGCAATGTCAACAAGTACGAATGAAATTTGCCACGCTTCATAGCTACTGTAAAAACCAGTACTCGTACAGCGTATTTATTCAATTAATTTGAATAAATCATGAAGTTCCAAGGCTGATTCCAAAAAAATGAAACGCCCAAACGTAGCTTAGTTTTTTGAATGCCAATAATTAAATCAATTAAATCAAATCACAAAATAGTATAACATTGAAAGTCTGCGTAGAAATATGGAAATTTGAAAAAGGGTTGAAGGTCTTGGAGACTGATATGTTCATGGGTATGCCATTATTTGAAGGAAAGGGATAATCCTTATAATTACTTTGATTAAGTGGCCTTAAAATTACATTTGGCAGGAATTCTAATTTTTAGATGAGAATTTTTATGAGAATCCGAGTTCCACGTTTATCGTTTGCTTTTGTCGAGAAACTTGATCTGCCAATATTCGAAAAATGCAGTAAACATTTAGCTCTGCCCCTTACAACAAATAACGTGAACAATAAGCGAAACAAAATGCCTTCAACAAGCCATAAACAATTAAACACTCCATTAAACGAAAGCAACCATTAAAGGGAACCCCTCCTTTCGAGCAGTAATGTGATATCGTTATCAATAATTTATTTACTTTTAATCGAATGAAAAAAAAATAACAAAAAATGAAACAAGATTTTCATTGATTTTATTCTTTCTTTTATGTGTTCTTTGTAGGGGTCATATGGGGTTGAGAGACCATTTCCATTGACCAGATGTCACTCGTCTCTGTCTCTGTGTCTCTTTCTTACCCGTTCCTCGCATCCGAGAGATCGCTCTGTGTGGTCAACTCTTGTGGTTTTTAGATAGAGAAGAGTGCGGCATATGACAGCTTTTTATGCCGCCTAGAGGCGGAAATGGTAATACAAACTTTATGGCTGCCTTGCAGTGGGGCACACAGATTCACGAAGAAGTGAAGAACTTTCCAAGAAGTCAGAGGAAGAGTCAGATGGCAGGGGAAGCTCTTGTGTACACAAAAATTCTTGCTGACTTTTGCCAAAAAATTTGTTTACTGCTTAAAAAATGTTGAAATTCGCAAAAGAAAATACAAAAACTTGATTTTGGAAGCTTAGAGAATTCATGTAGAGGAAAAAAGACTTTGAAATCAGTTTTTACTTATGAACAGTCGATTAATCAATCGATTTATATTCAAATTAATGCAATTTTTACTCTTTTTTTATGAGAATGATCAATCTAGTATTTTATTGTCGATATATCAGTACAACTTCCGCTTAGATAAAGAATTAATCCAGAGCTTTATTGATATAATTATCAGCATATTTTCCGATAATAATATGTTAAGTAAATCTCTTGAAAAATCAATCAAACACCAACACTCCCATCGAGCCATTAAACGATCTATCTTTTTTTAATTTTCAAGTGTTCTATAAATTGCAGCCGACAACAAATCATAAAATGTTGATCAACGTGCACTCATGGATCCAGAAAGATCGTCATGTTACCTGGCTCCAAAGGAGTCTGAAGAAGCAGCCATTGAAGATTGTTCAATTTTCAGTTGCAACTATTTCTTCACTGGGGAGCATAAATCAGTTTAAAATGGTTTTTTATATATGATTATCAATCACCATTAAGTGAGTGGAAAATACTTACTCCACTCGTGGCATCCAATGGGCCCACTAACTAGTTAGTGAGATGTTAATCGGAGGAGAGCCTAGTGATCCACGGACATTTATCATTATTCCTAGAGGAGGCGTCGACTCAACAGCTCGGGCCATAAATTCGCTTCAAAAAACTAATATGCTCAGCCCTATAAAAAGCTATAAAAATAAAGAGAGAAAATGTTCTAAAGGAATACCCTGTATGTGTGGATCGAAGATGGGGATCCAAGGGGGCGCCACTGCTTCCGGCAAAAGAGTCTCAATCATCCGCGGGGACCCCGGACCTCTGTTCATTCTTCGCTCTCTCCTGTCTCTCTCTTTAATAAAATTTCTTAATTGAAGCAGCAGCAGCAGCTGCCACTGAGACGCCAGACGCCACTGCAGACTGGTTCCTTCCTCTGATTTTCTGATTTTGATCTATATTAATCAAGAGAGATCCCCAAGTAGATGTTCACTCTGTGTGTGTGGTTTCTGTCTGTAGAAAGCGAATGTTTTTGATTAAATTATCTCAGATTTCTCAATGGTTTTTGCTTTTTCTTTCTGTTTTGGCTTGTTTGTGATCGCAGCTTATGCAAATTTATTGCATTTTTATTTATTTCAACACCATATACATATTTATTTTGTTTAAACTTTAAAGGTAGCCTTCGCCCACGCCCACGACACAGAAATCACTCGAAAATCACTCAGAGATCTCTTCCACTTCCCATTAGGTGATTTCGTTGGCTATTACCAGTTCCGGTTCCACTTGTTACTGTGCTTCAGGGATATACATTTTGGCTCTATCCAAATTGTAAACTAAATTTAACTGGTTAACTGATTGGAAATTTAAATGATTTTTACATATGTACATAAGTACATGGGTACATGTATGGTGTATCTACATATACATTTACTTGTTTATTTTTTAATTAAATTTATTGGGAATTTCTTTTTTGTATTTATTTTAATTAAATTTAGTTGAAATGTTGAATGGTTTAGTTGTGTTTAATTTTCACTTGTTTTTCTTTTAATTGAATTTCTTTTGTTTTTTATTTGGCTATTTATTCTTAATTGAATTAAATTTTCAATTGAGTTTCTGTTGAATGCAAATTTCTTGCCAGAGCAAAATAAACACTCCTGAATAATTGCCACTGATCTGCCAGTGGGCGTAATGAATGCCTAACCGTCAGTTAATTTATCTACTATACTTTGCCTCCACTTTGGGCTGCACTTCAGGCCCCCGCTTATGTTGCACCTGCCGCCCCGTTGCCGGTGCCGCAAAACATTGAACAAACATTCGCTGATTGGAAGCCATTTGTTTTGGGGGCCTTTGGAACAAACAGCCACGTTCATAGATACATATACACATGCATACACCTGCAGTTACAGTTGCGGCCAATCTGATAATAACATTATGTGACTGTGTAACAAAAAAAACCATTCTTATTATTGGTTAATGGCTTTAAAAATCTTTTAAATTCTGTTAAATCTTAGTTGTCAAAGTTTTTAATGGTATTCCGAGGCGCGGAAGATCAGAAGCTTATATTATTTTACCTTCCACTGTAGCCCCTCCAACAATTTCATACGAAATGCCATACAATGGTAAATTAGAGCAACTTTTGTGGCAGAGGCGGGCCTCGACGCTGGCATCATCCCACAAATTGTTCCGATTGTCGGTCCGTGTGTGTTGGTGTTGACGCATTGACGTCATAACGGTATAAAATATATTCAGGCGGAACAAGCGGAACTAGCTCGCAGGGCGTGAATATTCATGCTGTTTGCTAAATGTTTGAGTGCCGAATGATATATGGGGCCAGACATCCTGCTGGAAAAAGGGAGAAGGAAGTCCAATGCATGTGCAAATATTTATTTTCTTTGCATGTGGCCCTCTGCTGTTAGCTGCAAACGGAAATGCGAAACCACCACAGAAACCACTGGCCGCAGCTCGTGCAATTATTGCATCTGCAATTTTCCACCCTCACATTCGCTTCTGACCTTCCGCCCTTCGGACGACCGACTTCAGTCCTGTGGGAAAATGCAATTTCCCTTTTGAGCTCTCGTCTGTTCACACGCATCATTTATTTATTTATTGCTTTCGTCTGCAATTGATAATTTAATTTCACACAATTATTATAATTTATTATCCCTCTGCTGATCCGCGACGCACCGCACTGCTGGATCTCGTATATTATTATTGCACTTTGGGGCGGCGTGAATAACATGAACTGGGGAATTTATTCATAATGATTGAATGACAAATGCCCGATTTACTGCTCAACAATGTGGGTATTCATCTCTGCGATTTGTTGATTAATGAATGAGCTTTCAATTGCAGTGTGCATTCTTCACAGATTAACGCGAATCACACGCCCTGAAAGATGATAAGAAGTTCAGGGTTGTCCCCCAACCCCACACGTCATTTATGTGGGCCCTTGATAATGGTACAAAGAATGAGACGAGAATTCATTGCAGCAGAAATATTGAGGAATTTGTACAAACTCTTTTGATGATGATTCAATTTGTAGAGAGAACTTCAATTATTACTATTTCTATTCCTTTATTCATGGATGATTTAATAGTTAATTGACTCAATTGATGCATGCATGTTATCGTTTTAATCGACTGAAAACTAAAGATCGCTCTAATTTCAATCGATGAATTCATTTAAATCGTTTTGGTCCACATATTTATGTTAAACAGTAAATGTCATCCCATTCTTCTTTGTTGTTAAAAACCCTTGAGAAATCGATATCGTTATCATCTTAATCGCTTTCATCTGTGAGCACTAGATAAACTATAAGCGTTTCCTCAATAAACCATTTACCCACGCTGCTGCCACCATCCATGCCTCATTCCTCTCCGCTAAGTCCCAGTGTCAATGACCAATTTGAATGAATGATGACGAAGAAGCAAGTAGGTGGAGGATTACAACGTTAAAGAGGAGAGCATAAAAGCGTAAAGAAAAAACATAGGTTTCACGCCTCCTACACCTGAAATACACTTGACTGCAATATCAGATCCAAAACGATCATCATACATAAGTATGTATACATGTACATATAGGTACATGTGTACCTACGTGTGTATAAGCTCTAAACAACCTGACCAAGCTGTGGTTCAGTCTGTGCGCCGCAGTCTCTGGCTCTGCTTCAATCTTAGCCTAAGAGTCGCAGCTTCATTTTGGCTTCCCACTTCCCATATTTGTGTGTTAACTAGCCGCAATAAATACAAATGTGTTTCTTCCACTCTGCTCTTGGCCCTCCTCCTCCTACTCTCCTTTCCTCTCCTTAGCCACCTTCGATGATTGGCAGCTGTAAAGAGGTTCATTAGAGCGCTAATAACCAGATATGTAACAGACCCTGTCCCTCTCTCTCTCTCTCTCTCTCTCTTAAAAAAAAAAAAAGAAATAATGAAAATTACGAGACGCCCAACATGGAAATTTATGCATTTGTGTGTATGAGATCTGAACAGAGTTGCGTGCAGCAGGAAACGCCTACAAATGCACACATGCATACATGGGGCATAGTGGGAGCAGGAGGTGTGGCATCAAGTGCATGCCACTAAACAAGAGCAAATTCGAAATGTCAAGAAATCAGTAACCCAGAGTTCTGGGGGCCATGGCAATACACGCAACACGAATGGAAATGGGAGAAAACTAACCAAAAAGGAGTCGCTGACTAGAGCTGTCGAAAGAGTGGATTCAAAGAGTAGGAATAGAGTAGGAAGTAGGAGTAGGAACTGTCCTATAACAGATGAGCTCAACATACCCTTTAACCTATACTATTATCATGGCATAACCATCAATTAAACGACATACAATGCACATATAAAGTATAAGATGAAACTGCCAGACCCAGAGCCCTTTATCATTCTTCATTAAACGAAACGAACAACACAAAACGCAACCTCAGCGCAAAACTCAAACCACATCGAAGAGCCAAAGACCTAAAAACTTAATAAATTGTTCCGCCCTGGACCCCACACTCAAATCTAGCGTAAAATCATACCAAAACATTGTATAAACTCAAGTGTTGCATAAATTAATAAATTTCCCCAGTGCCCGCTGCCTCATGGTGGGATGGTGATTTACATACCAAAGACCTAAACATGAAAACTGCAGTCACAGCAAGAAGGAAATTGCTATAAATTACAATGCACATCGTCATGCATTTTCATGGCTCAGTTGATTTTCCCTTGAAACTTGAAAAATAATAATACAAATACTTTTCAGACGGAATCGAATGGGAAAGAAGGTTTGGTTGCGAGTAACCGATTGCGTATTGGGTTTGAGAGTGGGTGTAGAAAATGATTGCAGGGAATTTCTTGATGAGGTTGTTCTGGAATTTGTATGGAATGCAGGAACAGAGATTTGCAGGGGTTTATTTATTAAGTAATGGAAGAACTTCCAGAACTTATTCATGAATAACTTATATGAGAATTTTGTGAATGTTTTATCTTGAATCTATATCTTCAACAATCCATTAGGCACCTCCATCTTTTTTCCACCTGCATTCCACGTGCCGTTGTCTCCCCCACCAGCCCATGCAAATTATAAGGGTAACAGAGAAATGCCGCCGCTTTCGACCGCCTTCATGTCACTTCTGTCACGTTTGCCACAAGCAATGCAACAGATGTTCGGGCTGTTTGGGGCTGATTGAGCGACTGGTGCCGTCGCCGTCGTCCCCATCCTCATCATCATCGTCATTATCAGACGGAGAGCAACATCATCAGTGGATCTCCGGGAACTGTGGCTGTGGTTGGGGGTCGGTCTGGTCTCTTGTGGTGTCTTGTGCAGGCTGCTGCGGGGCACGCCTTGTCGGCTCATCGCTCAGGCACACGTTGGAGCAGAGGGGCAACGGGAAATGCAGGTCCCAGTGCTACTTGACTTGGTCCCAGATCCATTTGGTACTCTCCGGCTGCTTCGGCACCTTTAGCTATAAGCATTAATTTTTGTTCGCTAGTCCGACATTTTACGACTCCCACTGAACAAAATGGCAAGCACTAGATGTTTATTTTGTGTTGTAATACCCTTCAAAGAAGGTACTATGATAGCGGGGAGAGGTTCGCAATGCGGCAAACGAAGTATTTTACAACATTAATGGTACATGTTCATACACAGAGTACGTGATAGTGAGAATAGGCTGCTCCACTTTCTATATTTTGTTGCCATTTCGTTTCGAATGCAACGCGTCGAAATTGTCTTATCTCTACATCTTCATTTAATCTACGAAAAGGAGAGAGAGCAATCTCGCAATTGCTATGTTCCGTTGCTCTCTCGGCAAGCAAATCCAAGTATTCTTATCTCTATTGCACTCTCTCAGCAAAAACAACAACAGTGCTCCACCGTGTGAAAATAGAGGGAATAACAAACGGAACTCTGACTCTACTTGACACTGGTTCACGTATTTTTATTTGTATTAATACTTATTCTAATTGCTATATTTGTTTAATGCCATAATAAACGAAGCCTTTACAACTTCGACATAGAATTGTCCCAATTTAAGAGTATTGAAATCAACGGTCTGCAGCAAGTTTTTATTTTTTGTCTGGTCTGGTCTTCAGGAGCTCCTGATCGGCCGTCTCCTCCGGCTTTGTCTCTCCAATCAAACACATGTCAAATGTTGCTGATGTTGCCTGTCGCCGCATGTCGGTGCCTGCTTTTACCCCCTGCCTGCCAGCCTTTCAGTTCGTTCGCTTTCCTGCCTTCCTGTCCGCCATTGGGGAGCAGGAACCTGCATCTAATCATAGCCTGGGGGCTATGCATCGTTTCACTTTCGCTGTGTCATGTAAATGCTCTCACCTATCCCCCAAGCCCCAATCCGCAAGCACCAACCTGACAACGACCACGCTCTCCTTATAGTTAGTACGTCAGACGTTTTGGTCAGCCAATGGGTTTGTCCCCACATATGGGCCTGGGATCCGATGGGGAGACTCTTTTCTGCTTTCTGCTCCAGCCACTGGGAGCTCTGGAGCTGGAGCTTGTTTTCCTATCCATTTCATTTCGCTGGTTAGGCAGCCATTTGGCGAGAGCCGAGTGGGCGCCAAACTAAACGACAACCAAAGATGACGAAGGCAATGGCAGCGGCAACGGCAACGACAACATCGATGTCGAAGTGGTTTCACCTTGTTGTTGCAGTTGTTGGGGGGCATACACATGTAGTGTGGCACCCACACTTGCTGTACGCTTTTCCCTGCCTCTGTTCCCCCCTGTCTTTGTCTTTTTTTTGCATATTGGCAGCAGCAGCAGCCACAGCAGTAACAGAGGCAGCGGCAAGAGGCACTCGACATCAACGGTGGTCAGTGCCTTTGGTCGGTGCCAGGCGTCAGGGACAAGGCACAGTGGGTTGCAAGTAGGCGGAAAAGTAGGTCGCAAAATCATAGTCAGTAGGGGGTTAATGGTTTAAGGTTAGGGACTTATGGTAAATGGAGAAAAGATCGAAAATGTACTGAAAGAATTTTGAAGGAGAGATACCAGAGTTTGACCACAAACATTTCACGGATTAGTAAAACCCTTGGTAAACATCGTATTATAATAAATCCCTACCAACATAATCTATTTTACTAACCAAGATGAATCCTATACTTATTAAAGCCCATTACTTTGCTTAACCATTAAAAAAATCTTAAATTGACTAATTGGAAAATCCACTCAATCTTCCGAACCACTCTGCTTAAAATTAAATATATATTAAAAAGATTTCATTATTGTCAATTAGCTTTGCACCCTTCCTTCCACCTTCTACCTTTATTTTTATAAATATAATTAAATTAAAGTCAAATTTTCACAAGTCAGCGCCCCACAGTGGGGTATACGAGCAGCAGAGAAAACTGCCGGCGGCAACAAAGTTATTAAAAGTCAATATTTTTCATTTGCAATGAAGTTAAATGACGGAAATTCAGTTATTAAAAAGTTGAGAGCAGCCAGGCAGCCAGTCCCAAAATGATCGATGAGATTTTAAGCATGTGGGGAAAACTTTATCGATAGGAAATGATTTTTGGAAAGGGTATAAAATAAATGGGAAAATAAGTTGAATGGGCAGAAAATTAAAGACTGTCAAGTGGGATTGTAGCTGAAAGTTTAGTGTTTTTTCCTGCGGCCACAGAGGAAACGGAAATGTGCTGACGCCCGTGCTATTTTCGAGTATTTTTAGCCCATCCACAGACATTGCATTACATTTTTGCTTAGTTATCTTTTACGTGTGTATCTCTGACCCCTGTTCCCGCGTGCCTCTCGATCCTTTCGCTTACGTGTGAGAGATAAGAATCCGGTTCAGGACTCCCACTGAAACGTTGACTTGAAAATGAATTAACATTTTGCATGTTGGCATAAAATACAGGAATATGGAGAGAACAAATTAAGGATACAATGCTCGGAGACTGTTCGAACTTTAAATATCCTTTGAATTTGTATGAGAAAATATTTTTAGTACAAACTTTAGTAGAAGAAAATATTTATCAAGTGTTACATTGAAAATTTTATGTATAAAACGTAGAGAGAAACACAAGCACAATGAAAATTAATTAAAATTAATGACTTTAAAAAGATTAATTAATATGTATGGAAGAAATATTAGAGACTGATAAAATATACTCGTCTAATACTAGAAATATTTAAATAAAACAAAATCTTTAATACCCTCTGAAAGGGTATGGAAAACCTGAACGCCGACTGAAATAACGTTTTTGTGACAGGACACGGAAACCCGTACATTTATCTTCCACAACCTCCCTCATTGTGCGAGTAGTATTTTGGCCAAAACGTTTTAACTTTTCCATCTTTTTCCCCCTGCTGTTATTTTGCGGCTGCATTTTGCGGTTGTGTGGCCGAGTGGATAGAACCCCGAAACAGAAGCCCATAAAACATTTGCAGCAGCCTCGTTTGCATTTTTCCATGGAGTCGAGTATGGATCAGAGAGGGAGTATGCTGCGGAGTCAGGTTAACGCCTTTTTGGCTTTAATGGTGCAACTTTTAGTGCTTAAGTGGTATAAATTGCAGTTGCAGTTGCAGTCGCCAGAACGCCAGTTCGTTATGGACAGAGTTGTTGCCTCAACTCAAACTCCGTTCAATTCCGTTCCGAAGATGCATGTCAATGCATTCAGTGGCCCAGAGCCCCAATGGAAGTACTTTAGCTTCTAAATGCTCTGAGGGGATTTCCATTCTCTCTCTCCGTTCTATTAAAATTGCGTTTGGCGGTAATTTATAACTTTGTGGAATAGAAACTTCATTTTGGTGGAAGGGCAAAGAAGGTGTTTGGATGCGGAAGATAACAAAATATGCAAATTTCGTTAGTACCTAGTTTACTTCTTTCTGTAAGTGGATCTGAAAGAAGTGGAATGCATTTTCAGTCTGATGGAAGTGTTAAAGTTAAGGGAATACCCTATTAGAGATGAAATGTATATTTTTTTACACTCTTCTTAATCTTGGAAACAAAAAAAATATACATGATTGCCTCTTAATCTTCCTTAAGTTAAAGTGTGCTTGATGTGTAACAAATGATGATCTATGGGCTATGCTATGGCAACCAAGATGAATGGGCTAACTTCCAACTACATTCTATTAACATTCTTTTCCCACATCATACAATAATTGAGGACCTTAAACACTTTAAAAAATTCCGAAAAATGTACTCAAATCAATCAAAATTAACCCGCAAATGTGTTATAAAAAAAATGTTTACAGGCGAGAAAAAACATTCCACAAGTTGTCTGGAAATAATAGAAATAGTTCCACAAAATATCTAAAGAGTAGAGAATCGCTCACTAAATGTAAAATATACGAATATAAAATGGAAAGCGTAATTATTACTAATTTGTCAAGTATGTAAAACAGATGCCCATAAATGGGACCCAAAAATAAAGGGAAATTCAGGCCATATAAGGGAAGGCGTTTTGGAGGAGAGGGTAACATATGCAGATGCGGGCCTCTTGTGTGTGTGCCACGTGCCACATGCCACATTGCCAGCGTGAAGGGCCACCGACCGTATCGGAGCGAGAGAGAACTTTGTGTTGTATGCAAATCGAAATGAAAATCCGTTTGGAAAATTGAAATTAAAGCAAGTGCCCCAGACTTTTGTATATAAATATCCGCTCTGGGGCACCACTCCGACCCCCGTATCTATAAGCTCCCTCTTTGAATCTCCCGGCTCCCCGACTCTATTTTTACATGCAGCATCCATACAAACATACATGCATCCATTAAATGCATTTTGTTGCACATTTCGAAATCGTGCCACATTTACATTTTTTTCGTTGATTTCCTTGGTTTGTTTTTTTCCCTCTGGTTTTCAGCATTTTCCTCTCGCTGTCTGGGTTTTCCTTATATCCCATTTTTGTTCGTTTTGTTTGATTTTCCTCGTCATGAGTAGACGATATTTCTCCTTTTTGGCTCTTTTTCCTGCTCAATGAAAAACGGAAAATCCAAAAACCAATTGAAAAGCAAATGCTGAGTTGACTCCAGTTTTTCCTGTGGCAATGGATGGATTTTTCATTCGATTCTTGTCTGATTGCATTTTTGGAATCAATTTATGCACGGATTTGGCTTGAAGTTTATTTTGTGTTTCGAATTTTGGAGTAAAGATCAGATATGATTGTATGTTTACTCGATAATCGGTTATAATGAACTGTGATCTTGGGCAGTAGTAATTGGATTGGTTTTATGGAATATTTAAATATTCTTAAGAGTAAACACCATAATCCAATTGAATATCCAATTAAGTCGTATCCTATTCAAAATCCCTACTTTTCCATTACTTACTTTTGCCATTACCTCAACTTAACCTTAATGTTAAAGTGCAGTACAAGTGGAGCCACCTTTGCCTACTACAATTGGTGTCATTGTCCTTGTGCATTGTGGCGTGTTGTAAGCACAGCCCCACCGTTCAACCCCCGTCATGCCATCCTTTGTTTTGTCCCGTAGCCTCCCCTTCTTTTGGCATGGTAAAAAGTATATTTTTAGCACAAAATGTAAATAAATTTGCATACACATGAGGCAGCTGGAAACCAGGCAAAACAATTGCCAAAGGAGACTGCTCTAGAACGCCTCAAGGGTTAAGGGCCCCGATCTGGTGCTGCGGCATTAAAGGATTACAAAAGCCAGGCCAGGCCGTTTTGCCGCAATAATCCTGTTAGTTTATTTTGCACCACAGAGCACACAATGTCAAGTGCAGGAACGAGGCAGAAAACAGAGACAGAATAGACAGACAGTAGAGACAGACATAGAGTCAGAGTCATCCTAGACAATGGAACTGCTGCAGTGGAGAGGTGTCACAGTGGAAGCCTTAATGAAGTCGTAAAAGTCCCTTGCCATATATTATGTGTCCTGCCTGTCTGCTGGCTGATGTCTTTGGAGTATTCCCTCCCTCATTAGACCCCAAACTCAAATATTCAAGTCATTTTAAATGGGAAAAGGCACATTTTTTGGCACACCAATTTCCATGGATTTTCCAAAGAGTCATCCTCCCAACCGTATGCCATATCCTGTCCAGCCACTCACTCGTGGTGGTTTGTGTGTGACCATTAATCTTCGAGGCATTGTTCTTCCAGTGCAGCAGCTCCCACCGAAGCTAGTGTCATGCAGTTCTCTCTGAAGGTAGTGTCATAGTTATAAATTATGCAGGAGTTGAGGCAGGAATCGAGATCGAGGGATAGGGATAAGCGAATGGTGTACGGGGAATAGGGATAGGGTCTAGAGTGCACTTGAAAATCGATGAACAAGGGCGGCCCATGCATATCGAGTTTCCATTGCCATTTCATATCCATATACATATGTACATACATACATATGTGTGTCTGTGTGTACCTTCCGCTCTTTCCATTCCCGCTCTTAACATTGTCATACCATTCTCCCCTCTCTTCCGAATGCCCATTCCCATTCCAAGAGTGCAAAAAAATGCAACGAAGCGTAAAATCAAATAAAACGTCAAACCCAAAATGGAAAACGAGAGTGGGAGTGAAGGAGAGAGAAGAGAAGAGCAGAGGAAACACCATTACGATTACCATGCCATGGTAGAACCCACCACGTTGATGCCTCAGACCCGCCGCCGGCTACTGGGCGATGTTCAAGTGTCAATTGGGTTTACTTACAGGCCACTTTGTCCACGTCCACATCCCGTAGTGTATTCTCTCTGGACTGGACTCGCATACTCTCTCTGCGTGTGTGTGTGTGTGTGTGTCCTCCGGCCTTTGTGTGTGCATGCTGCTGCTGGTGGTCGAGTGGTACGCCCTTAGCGGACGTACCGGACCCTTCACATCGCTTCGATCGCTTCCATAATGCATGCTGCTCCCTACATGCATATATATTCAATATATGGAGCCGAGTATATGCTTGCACATCAATGTAAATGCCGCCGCCTTTTGAGTGGCTTTGTTTTTGTTGTGCTGCTCACAGGACTTTGCCTTCGCCTCCGCTCCCCACCTTCTTGGTTTTTGTAATTGGATAAGCAGCTGTGAGGAATCGCCATAAATGATGAATTGTGATTTGTGAAAGATTGTGCTGAAAGCTATTGTAACTGAATACGAAATAGAAATACATACATACATACATAGTGTGCGATAAGTTGGGGAATAGAATTTATGGCTAGATACTGGATAGAGCCAAAAATCTGTATGCAAGAGGCATAAGTTAAGCAAAAAGATATATCAAATTAAAGACATGATTATGGGGGAATAGTTCTAGTAAATGAACCCACAATTGATAGAGTGTCTCTAGAGTTAAAAAAATACATAAGTTAGCAGCGAAAAACAAACGGCTATAACCAAAATTTTTTTAATTTTAAATGAAACTATCTGTATTATGAATCTGTACAGTCGAGTCTAATTCAAATCTAATACAAATTTCCCATACCAAAATGTACTTCTCTTTCCTTTTTGAATGGCTCCAATTAGTCCAATTGGAACGGTAATAAGATCTTTTGTACAATCAGTTTTCCATCTAACTCGTAGGAAAAACATTTTCAGAGCACTTAGAAAATATTTGTTGTAGAGCAAAACGTTTATGTGTTTATACAGCTTGAGTGTTTCTGAAGTGTAAACTGCATTTACATCGAGTTCTAGACACTCGTGTATCCCTCCTGCTGCCTCTCGAAACTCCAATTCCTGACCCCCACTTCGATTGAGACTGGAAACTTCAGCTCTTGGGGTCTCCAAACTACAACCTCCAACTGCTGCGACTGCTCTGAAAGAGAGCAAAGTGCAGGGCCACTTAATCGACTGTGGAAATGGTGTATATTTGTAGTCGATAAACGATTAAAGAACTGGGTCAATTGCACTGCAAGGGAAACCGAAAAAATTATGTTTATGTTTTTCCAAAGAACCAAAGAACCCCAAGCACCTAGCTCCACAAAAATCAAAGCAATTTCCCAGGTACCTATACCCAGCACTCAACACTCGAGAATTGTTTACCCAAAGCAAAAGAATGCGTTAACCCAATTTTCAAGCCACCAACAAAAATAACAAAAAAAAGAAAAAATTACCAAAAAGTACACTCGTATCTATCACATTCTAATGCATTTTTGTATTTTTTTTTTTTTTTTCAGGTATGTATCTGCATCTGTGTGTACTCGATTCTGTATCCATTATGTGGTGGGTGTGTGCTGTGGCCCCCGTTAAATTTGCATAAACTTTGGGCTGCAACCCAGAGCCAGAGCCGCAGCCAAAACCAAAATGTCAAACAACTCTATCACAGAGGCCTGACAGAGGTAGCAACATCAACTTGAACGTAAATTGGCAACACAAATCTGTCAACGGCTGGGCCCCAGAGATACAGAGTGAAGAGAAGACCAACAAAGCCCAACAACCATCCAGAGGCCGGTTCACCTGTTGTCAGAGTCGCAAAGACTCGGAGACTGGCACTTAACAAGTTTTCAATTTGTAAACTCGCGTGCTTTGAATACTCCCAAAGATGTGTTGGCTAGCAGCAGCAGCAGCAGGAGGAGCAGTCAACAGACAATTGAGCCAAGATTGAAAAAAAGAAAAAGAGTAGTGGAGCAGGAGGTGCACCAAGCAGACACCAGAGGAGGCACCAAACCAAAGCGGCACGCGTGCCTCATCTCAAGAGAAGCAACCGCGTGACCGAATCGAAACCAAAACCAATTTCCTTTCGGACAAAAACAAGCTTTTTTTCCATTAACCACAGGCCGTTTCTTGTGATCCTGAAAATGCATTTAATTGAACACATTTAAATCAATTAACATTTTCTTTATAAACTATTATTGCTCTGTGGATTTCCCTTGAAGAAAATAGCTAAATATCTATCGTATCGGCTAGACTTTTTCGTTGCCATTCGAAGGCTTTCTGTTTTGCATTTTTATGATGGTTACACGGGTTATCGCCGTATCACGGTCAAGAAATTAAGTCGTTAAATACAGAATTGATGATTTCCATTGGGTATGAGTATTATTGATGGGGTATTACAACACGGATCTTTTGTTAACGATCTGTCTGCGTTTAGAATAGTTAAAATGTGATATTAAACCGTCTCACTCACTTGAGATTTTTTATGGGTGGTTTAATGGGTTCAGTTATCTGTTATGGATGCCTTGGTATAAATGTGATGGAAATACGATTGATATTTAACTAGATTTTGAGGTGGAATACATGAGAAAAGACGAGCCCAAGGCACACCTTAAACAGTAATTGTGGATATACTCCCACATAAAGTATAACCTTCCACACAAGTACATAAATACATATATACATTGTAAATATGTACAAACATACATATGTACATGTATGTATAGTTATAACAAATACATAATTATGTATTTAAGAGAGGGACTCGGGATTTTGTAAAATAATTTCCTTATTTCAATACGTTTCTATGATTAGCTCAACGACTATTAAGTACGAAATATTTTTCAAACTCAGTCACCTAATTGTGTACATGATTTTCACACCGTCATTTCCACTGCTTCCACCTGCAATTATTCCTTAAAAGAAACCATACAAATCACTTGTAATCCATGGCATCTTTAATTGCTCTCACTATTTTGAAAACACTTTAATTTACATCTTTGAATCTGTTGTATGAATAGCCATAGCCAACAATTAAAGAATTAGAGACGCTTTTGCCGACATCCTCCATCTCCATCTCCAGCTCCAGTCCATAAATCAATTTACAAATCATTTGGCAAATTTGCATCTTTATGTACGAGAATCTTTTATCTTTTTTCATGGCTCCGCAAAAGGCAGACCTTTGTACGTAAGACGAATACAGAAGTCATTCCCCAAATGGTTTCATTATAATCGTTAAGATCTCGCAATCTTTGAGTTCTGACCAAGCTCTGTAAAGTAAAGAAAATCCAATGTCAAAAACCTTGCCAACAATCATTTCTGCTCTGTTCGGTTCTGTTCTGCCATTGTTTGTTGTTCTGTTTTGTTGATTGCCATGGCTTTTATTTTGTTCTTTATTTGAACATTTATTTATGAGTTTTTTCGTTGCTAGTTTTTTCCCTCATTCCCCTCTTTCATTATATAATGATTGTTATTGTTGTTTAGGCCTTTGGCTTTGTGGTTTTTTGCCAGATTCGTTTTTGTGTTATTTTCTGCACGTGTCTGACTTTTTGGCCAGGAAAAACTTTTGATATGTATTTTTCTGTGGAACATGGGTAATATGAGAGAGGATAGCGCCAATTGGCTAATTTTGAGCACTTTTTTGGGTGCCTTTGAAGTTTAATTGATGCTGATTTTTGCGGCTAAGAAAATGATTGATGATTTTTGGTTTGGTTTCTTATGATATCAATTATTTTAGAACGATTCTTAAAGGGAAGCATTGGCATAATAAGCGAGCGATTGCTATTTGAATAACTACAAAATAATAAGATATATTTTGGGATTAAAGATATAGGCAGGTGAGGGCAATTCATACATGCATGTATGACTGGTATGCTTTCCCACAAAAGATTATTCTAAAAGGAGAGAATCCAATCCAAGAACTTCTCGGAATAAAATATTCTTCAAATGTGAAGAAACTGATCTCACAAGCCCTCCTTTTTTCTTGCGGTTCAATATTTTTCAAACTGCCACACAATTAAAACATCAACCATCAGCCCCCTCCACCTTAATCAAAAAGCCACAGAGCCACAATTTGTTTGGGCGTAGCCATATCTAATAACTATATCAACAAGTTTAGGTTGTTTCGTCTTGTAAGAAATCGGAATTACAAATTACAAATTGAATGCGAAAATTGTCCAATTGTCAAATTGGCTTCTAACATTTACACGCATCGCATTGCAATTGCAATTGGAATTGGATATCGCATTGCAATTGCATTGGAAAATGGAAAAATTGTTAAATAACAAATTTGTGTTTGACCATAAATGATGGGGGCTAAGTCGACATAAACAACTAGCCACGTTAATAAATCATTTCTGACCAATTTGAGACACCCTTTCGGCTTTCGGCGCTCCACTGCGCTACACTGCATTTGGTCAAAACCAATTCATCAATTGGCCAAAAACTTGCCTCCACAGAGGCACAGGCAACAGAGCCAAAAAACCACACACCGAACACAGCAACCAAATATGCCAAAATGCAGGTGGCAAAATTAGACAGAAATACATACACAACAAACACCAAAAATTTATAAATATTTTGCCATTGCGCAAAACTACACCAAAAAGAAAACTGGAAAGGTGTGGTGGATGAGGGAGTCGAAGCTATTGATACTCTCAAAGAGTGATTGTTTCTGTGGTGGGTAGATGATATTGGGCTTACGAAATATAAACATTTTAATCCTTATGTACTCGTATGTATTTTGTAGAGTTTCGTTCGGAATATACTAGGAATGAATATACACATCTCCATTTCACAGAATAGTTTAGCATTTAAGGAAGAGGTTTCATTGTAGACATGCTCTTCAAGAGAGTAATGCTTGTTGACATTCTTTTAAAGAGTTCTATATAAAACTATTTCTAATGTTTTTGATGAAATATATTTGTATATTATACAGTTTTGTCCCTTTTTGGTTATTTTTCCTCTCCTCTCCGTATTTTCTTTAAATATCGATATACCGCACAACCATTTTTAGGTGTATATAAAAATGAAAATATATTGACAACAAGGCAGATTTTGATATTCCGCTTATGCGGGGCAATTTATCTCTCTTTTTTTTTTGTTTCTTCGAAAATGAAATATTTACCCTGTGCCAATTTAATGCTTATATTGTTGATCACCGCAAAATAATTGAGAAGAAAAAAAAATCAGATAAACCAAAAACGAAAACGAAACCGGCGCCACAGAGTCTTGCCAAAAAGTATGTTGAACAAATAATGGGAAAATAATAATAAATAAATAAAGATTGGAGAGCTCACATGTAGTGGATTGTTTAAACTGAAAGATACCTATTATTGTGGTGGTATGTGATTTTTAATGCTAAGTTACAGAAACAAAAAACAAACAATTATATGAGAAAAGTGATTCGATTTGTTAGATATGAATAGAATAGATTATGAAAGCTTTAACTTGTGAAGTATGGGTAGTGACTCGACAGTTGTTTATGGGAGAAAATAAGAATAAAATTACACGGATCTATCAAATACTCAGGAGGTTCACGTTAGTCTTCAATTCTCGCCCTCTCCCAGAGTAGCTAAGTGGTAATGGGGGCTTTAATGCTTGATGCAAAATCGATCTCTCTCATTCTCTCTATTGAACGCTCTTTAATGCAAAAATACAAGGTACTATAACAAAAGTATTTCCATTGGTTAAAACAAAAGCCAGCAATCGTATAAATGTTAATTACCATTAAGCATTAAGCCAAAGGGTTGGCAAAAAAAACAAAAACGAGATTCAAATTTATCTTCATTATGAGGTCTAATGACCAGAGCCAAATGACATCACCTCATCTCCAGCTTTGGTTAGGCTCATGGGGGGGGAGTGTAAATGAATCAAGAGGTGGCTTAAAGTGTAAATATTTCTGACGCCTTTTCAGGTGCAGCGATGCAAAACATTTTTCGCTTGCCACCTCCGCTTCCACGTAGCTACATTCCACTTGCCGCTTATTCAAACGTGTGATTCGAATAATTGCTTTGCAATTTGCCGCCGCCTCCGGGTATGGAAAAATCAGACAAAAAACTTAAATAATATTATTAATACACCATGCTCTTGGCATACAAAATGTGTTTTTATCTTACGCTGAGTATTATATTACACAGAAAATATACATTTGTAAGATGTCAGGTGTGGCTGTAGAACCGTTTCTCTTTGACATATCAATTCGTATTCTGACTGAGAGATATGCAGTGTGTGTGTTCTGGGCTTCTGTTCTGGTATTGTTTATGGAACTTTGCAATTTATAATTTCAATTTTGGGAATTGTATGCGGCATAATGTGATTTCCAATCACGTAGCATTCACAGGACAGGTACTGGAATAAGATAATAACGATTTATAGGGGTTTATGTATCGCAAATGTCTGAATTTCATTGTATAATTCCAAGATTGCTGATATGTGGGGTCAAATTGTATGGAATACTTGTTTAGGAGCACAAATTTACAGAATAGCTGAAGGAATTCCGGTTGGGGAATTCCCAACAAGTGAATGAATTCCGGTACAAGTTGGGGATTCTGCTTATCTAATCCCCAACTTCCATCCCTACTCTTCCTTCCTTCCTTTCTTCTCAAGTTGAAATTTTCCCATAAGTACTCGTTACTTTCACGCAAAAAGATGTTAAACAATTGAGAAATGCAACTTATTCTCCCATCAAAATGTAATGGGTACTCGTCATCTCCACTCTTAAAAGTAAACAAAATTGTGGATGACCCACAAGGCACGAACAAGCCTCAAATTCCCACCGAAAAATTATTATAATATGTGAAGGGCATAATAGCAAGTGAAATAAACACAAAATATTTGACACTTTTGCATCAAAAATAAAAGGAGAAGTGAAAGAAGATAAGGTTTTGGGAAACTTGTCAATCCTGTTTGGATTTTTGGCTGTTTGATGTGATATTTTAATGGGAGGGGGACTCTGTGATTTCCAGGAATCCCTAAGCTAAAACTCTTCCCACTCCACGCATCGATCATATAATTTGCTTAAGCTGCTAAGCTAATGAATCGTCGTTCAGTTCAGTCAGAGATGGGGATACAGCCTCTTGAGCACGCTTTCGGGTTTCTGTTTCCAACAGAATATAACTTTAACACATAACAAAACACCTCATAAATTTTACGAGAGAGCCACGGACACGGACACACGACGAGAAACCAAGCTAAAAACTCCACTCATTAGCTGAAAAAGAAACGGCGAAAAAATACAAATCAAGAACAAAACCAAACCCCGAAAGACAAAACTTTTACAACTCTGTGTGGGGCTTTTGAGTGCTTTTTTTATATCATTTGCATTGGATATTGGGTCTCACCTCTCTCGGTCTCTCCCTTGCTCTCCCAGTTTGTATCTCTCACAGAGTGGCTAAGCAGTACCTCTGTCTCTCCATACGTCGCTACATTGAGACTTGTTTTATTTTATTGTTTATTTCGTGACGTTTTGATGGCAAAACGTGCCCATTCTGTATTCCTGTTCTTTTATTTCGCTTTTTTGGATTTGGTTTTCAATTTTTAAATCACTTTTCGGCCACTGCCCGTCGTCTGACAACTCACACAACGCCAGTGGCCGTGCGGCCTGTCATAGAACTTCACCCACATAAATTATGTATTCCGGACTCCGACTCCGACTCTGCTTGTTATTTTATGACTTATACGTACGAGTATGTACATATGTGTGTAGAAGAAAGATCGAAGGTTGCTTAGCTGAGTTGTGAAGCTTGTTACACTGATGGATATCATTTGTCTTTTGTGTTGTTTATGGATTGTATCTACAAGACGTTTTTCCTTAAACGATCTGCTGGAGGGGCGGGGATTATGATTTATACTATACGTGTGATAGGGGTAAAGCGGTACTCAAAAATGATGTTTATGGGATTAGAAGGGTTTGAATGTGTTGGAAATCTTATATATTCGTTATACAAACAGCAGAAAAATTCATGAGATGCTTTAGAATTATAAATAACATGCAAGTGCTCTGTCGATTAATATTTAAATACTTCCTTTGCCATCTATAGAGTTTGGTTACCCTTTTATTTGACTTTACTTTGAGTCACACATGAATCTGTGCTTTCGGACACATATTTGCCAAAGCGCACCTACAATTGTTAGCAGCTATGGGATACAAATAGAGTGTAGGAGAATTGTACGAGTAAATACGAGGCACACAATCAATGTTGTGGGGGAAGGAGAGCCAGTAGCACAGTAGCTCACGTATTTGCGTGTGCAAAGATCAGAGTCGAGTCTCTGTGTATCTGTTTCTATGTGTCCGCCACTCTATTGAGATTATAAAATGTTTAAATATTTATTAAATGTGGGAGCGTGCAACAAAAGACAAGTTTGTGAGTCAGAGATATCTCTCTCTCTCTATCTATCTCTCTCGTGTGTGTGTGTTTGAGTGCTAAACGAATGCTAAATATTTTGAAAGCTGATTTATTTGGTGTATTAGAGCTTCGAGCCACTAACTACATTTCGGAACAAGTCTTGTTTGTACATATGTATATTATTTATGGTTTTTTTCTTTGCCAAAAGCAGTAGCTATAGAATTATCAGATGTGTATCTCTCTGCTCATTAATGCAATGGCATATATGTATATACATATATGTAGGAGATACATAAATCTTGTACGTATGATTACCGCAATGACCGCAAATGCCACACACCGGAAATGCGATATCCTCAGTTGGGAGTCTCTCTTTATTTGAGGTTAACTTTCTTCAATTGTAAGTTGAGAGATCTGTTGACTCTTTGAAGTATGTACACGGGATGTCATATTGACAAGCGTGATTCCTCGCATCGCTACAGCTAGCTACAGCTACCAACCATCCATCTATCCATCTATCTCCCATGTGTAATTGCAGGCAGCAAAAGCAATGGGAGCACCACAGATGCATTTGTATCTTTCTTTGCGAGTCTTGTGTCTCCTGCTGAAAAGGCTTTCAACGTTGCAACGGACCAGGATGCAGGCCAACAAACAAGACATTGACGTGACGTCTTCTGTACAGTCTACCGTCTACAGACGTATCTGTTGCTCTGCTTGATTTTTTAATTATTTATGCCTAAGACACGTTAATGATTTTCCAAGGAATTGGCCGCAGAGAGAATGCCACCAGAGCAACTGGTTTTTCCTGAGGAAGATACCTCTTCAGTTTCTGCTGCGGATGCAACTGCGAGCTGCGGGCTGCTACTTCTTTCTGTGGCTTTGACCCGCAAACCGAGTGACAACTGCAGCAGCACCGATTGAAATGAGCGAAGAAACTAGTTACTTTTCGCTTTTTGCTGCCAATTGTTTTGACAAGTGTTTGATAGCTGATTGAATTGCAGGCATTTTTGTAGTGAAAAACACACAAAAAAGCAATGAAGATGGTAGAAAAATGATATGAAAGTTGGTTTGACAGAAAGATGATTGCTTGTTAGGATACTTTTTTTGCAATTGCAGAGAAATGAAAGGTAGATATGGTTGTTAGGGATTTACTGTAGTCTTTTTCGCAAGATTTCTATTTAATATTGCTTGCAACTAGTAATGCATTTAAGCATTTCAGAGAAATTGTATAGATTAAAAGCCCCTACCCTGATATCAGATTTCATTAGATCAGTCATCACATAAACATATACAATATTCATTGGCTAATGCTAATTGAACAATGGAATTCTAAAGAACATTTGTCAGGTGATTGAAAAATCAATAAAACTAAATCTCATTTATAGAGAGAGAGAGAAAGAGAGAGAGACATGGTTTGTATAAATGTATGTATGCCATGTACTTATGTACATATGTTTGTATGTATATATGAATAAATCAATCCCCTCACATCATGTAACCTGCACTTGTGGTGTGCACTGCACTCAATATTCAATGAAAAACGATGCATCAAAGTCACATTCATTGAGAGACACTCATCATGGGATGTCGGTTGTCGTCTGTCGGTTTGTTGTAACCTTCAAATGGGTGGCATCGGAGCGGCATCTTACAACACACTCAACACACGACTCAAGGCACGACACACATGGAGGCAGGCACTGGCAGCCAGCACTCAGAGGCGCTGGCAGTGGCGGTGGTGGCATGACAATTGAATTGCAATTAAGCGATGCCAAGTGCAATTAACTCAAACAATTACCAAAGTCACCCAAAAGTCAGGCCCAAAAGTCAGTCACCGCCGTTGCCGCCATCATAATTGCTGGGGCTCCGGCCACAGCTCTGTAAGCGTTGTTTCTCTTTCGATTTGGTTTCGATTTGCAAATACAATATGTACTCTTCGAAAGGGTTTAATGGGCGGATAAACTTTTAAGTACTTATACACACATAAGAATAATTATACCATAAGTAACTTCTAGCCAAAAACTTGGCTAAAACTTAAGAGCATTAATGGAATAATGTTCTGGGAATAATAATTTACATTTATGAATGGGTTTTAGGGGTTTTCTGATGAAACAACTTGTAAATATATTCGAAGATATGATTTCCATCAAATTAACAAGATCCAATTTGATTTTTTACGTTAATACAATTTATAAAGAGAATATTTCCATCATTTTAAACCTCATTCAGATCATTATCCCATATATTTAGAATAAATAATAGGAGATTGAAATTCAGTCCATTCTTGGATTTACTTTAGTGTTGTTTTCCCTTTTTTTTAAAGTGTATCCCAAACTCCGCAGTGCACTTATTTTAACCCACTTCTCCTTATTTTGTTACGTTTCCCTCTTTTTTGGTCAGATCACAAATCGTGTGCAACTTTTGGCGGCACTTTGCAGTTGATTTAATTACAATCGGTGGCACATACCACAAACACTAATACTCGTTCGAGGGAAACTTGAACCCGAGATCAATGGGGTGCCCCGTCTCTTATACTAAAAAAAAACCTAGTCGTATATCCGGCGGTGGCTAATGACTAATGACAAATGTATATAGAAACCCCTCTCTCTCTCTCTCTTGTCGCACTCGTCGCACGTTCCAGTTTGTCGCTTAGATGAACTGCAACTGGGAAAGACTTCAAATTAGCCTACAACAGAATGCAATTAGTGGGGAAATTTTCTTTTAATGACATGATGGAACCGAACCGTCCAGAAAGTGGGGAGAATTTGCTTCTGTCTTTTTAGGTTATTGCGTAGAAATAAATGAAATGAATGGCATGAAATGTAACGCAATGGCACTGAAAGTGGGTTAAGAATTGTCATAATTGTTTTGCACATTCACAGGCACATTTTGTGCTCATTTTTCTGTATTTCTTCATTTGTTGTAATAGAGAGATATTGCAGTTCTTGAGTGAAGACTTAGGGAATGCATTTGATGGAGAGAAAGGTGGAACTCCAGGGCAGTGGAGCGGGATAATTGCGTGAGAAGAAAAGTTAAGTGTGTGTCGACATGTCTTCCTCTTACGAATGAAAGATTACCTCTGGGAAAATAAGCGAATCGTTCTTCAAATAAAGATTTTTCTGTTAAGGTGCAATGAGATTTTTAATGGTTTGAAAGGATTATCATAAGATCTTTTTTAACATAAAGATCCCTTTCAGTCCTAGTTCGAAAAAATAAAAAAATAAAAGTACATCTTTCTCACTCAATGAAACTCTTTTATGCATTCTCATTAGGTTTCATCTTTAATTTTCCTTGGGCTATGTACCAAAATCTCCCCAATTATCAATACAAAAAGTGCCCCCAACTGATTTTAATTTGGGTTTGAAGGGGACAACGAAACTGAATTCGACTCGACGCGTGCTATTGACAGCTGACATTACAACAAGTGTTTTGTGTGTGTTCTGAGAGTGGGAGTCCGTGTGCCGTGTGTCGTGTATCGTGCGTCTGTTTGTACTTGTAATTGCTTTGCTGCAACCCTTTGCCACTCCACATACGGCCATATGGCAGGTGCCCCTCTCTTCAGTTCGCCTTTGCTACTCTGCAAATAACGTTTTTCATTATGATTTTGAAGGAAATTTGATACCCAAACGATGCACTCCACTAAACCTCACCCCCAGGAAACGTGCCTGGCAGACATCAACCCTTGGATGATATTTTTGCAAACCATTTTTGCACATTCTGCGACCTGCGACCTGTACATGCCATCCCCTTTTTCCCCTGTTTTTGTCTGTATAACATTAAAGTTTGAGTAATTTTTGTTGCAATTTCTAGCAAAAATGTACGAAAATGTTGTCGTCTGCAGCTGTCGTCAGAGGCTTTAGTGAATCTTCGTCGTCTCTTCAGTCATATTTCATTCCGTTTAAAGCCCTCAAAAGGATGTTGACTGAACAAAAAATATGAAAGGGAAATATGCTTATACCAGTAAAATGAATTTCTTTGTAAATTGAATTCTGTTCACCAGAATTTTGCATTTTTGTCGGTCATTTTTTCTGACTTAAACTTAAACTGAAAGAAAAAAACAGAAAACAAATGCCATAAAATAACACAGAAAGTTCATTCGGCAAACTCGTGACGGATGTGATCGAACATTCGTATAAGTACATTTGGTTTGAATCAGCAATATTATAATATGTTTTTGTTGGTTGGTCCACGTGTTTTGTTAATTAGGCAATTTTTTGGGGTTATACTAAAATAAACTGCTGTTAAATTAAAGATTTTAAGCAATGCTTAGGAATAGTAGTGCTTTTAGTACATGTTCTCTTTGTTCTCTTTGAAAATAATTTTTGAGTGTAGTTTTTGTTTTTTTCTTTTTATCAATATCCTATCAATTCTCTTTTTTTGTTTGGGGTGGATATTACTCTAGGGATATTTAATAGAGAACAGAATATTTCGAATATTTACAATAAAAAATCCCTTTTATGTTGTTATTCTCATACTTACAATTTCGTGCTATTTCTTATAAAAATCAAATGCAAAGATGAATCAGAAGTGAATTTAATGATTCAGAAATGGTTCTGAGAAACCTATCCAAAATAGTAAGAGCCTCATCTAAAAATAGACCTAAAAATTGTTTTTATACAGTCAGCCGAACGTTTGGTTAAAGTCCCACACACAGATTAAAGCTCAGCTTCGAATTTGTATCTAATTTGTTGTGCGTATATTTTTTTTTTAATTTTTGTATATTTAAGTTTTGTACACATTTTGTTGTTGCCTTCTCGTGAAGTCTCTCTTCAATAATTATATGCCTACAAATATGGAAGTGCCATCGAATTAATCGCCACTTTGCGTTTTTTGTTTTCATTTTCAATATTTCTGGTAGAGTAGAGATCCCATAATGGGGTTCCTCTAGGCCTATTACCGACGCAGAGCAACAGCCATAGCCAGAGTGACCTTCAAGCAACAATCAAGAAATCGGCATTGTCATTCATCCAAGATCTAGAAGAGAGATCCCACAAGACACTAGACGCGCATGGCCAGACGCTCATTCATAATTTCAAGCCATTTTAAGTCTTTTTTCTATGTTTCATTCGTTACTTTGATGAGTTGCCGCACTTGATGCGCACTTCAGCATTGACTTTGATGTACTTTTTGTACTTGAAAAAAGGGCAACAGCTCTCGAACAAATACGGAACAGAATCTCGACACATACAATATTTTGTATCTAATGCTAATAAAATTGATTAACATGACGCAGATTGATGAATGTTAGGGAAGTAGAAATAAATATTTCAGTGGATGTTTCGACTATGGTTTACCTGGAGTTTTGATTTATTTGAGGAAAATCATAATGACCATGGCCATAGTGAACTTCAGTGGCCTAATACAACTTAAAATACAATACACGCTGCACACATTACAGGGTATACATTTAATTGAAATCTGCTTTCAAATGTCAGTCAACGCAACACCCAAATCTACAAACGAAACACACATCGATTTGTGTTTCTTCTGTCTAATCTTTCCCTCTTTTGGGAACACATTTCAAATTTTGGGGGCATAAATTATTGACATTGCAACACTTTTGGAGTCTTTAATCTCTGTGAAATTTCATGTTCCGCTTTTGTATTGAATTAATTTTTGACAGACATTATTTCATTGATAAATTGTTGGAGGGAATGCTTGAAGGCTTGAATGGTTGAAATACCTGTGAGATGCGTGTCTGGGGAAAACGATTTTCCAATGGCTTCAGAGACATTCCATTCCATTTCATAGACATTTTTTTTGGTATATTAATGAGATATTTGTAATTATAATTGGATTTGTATTTAATTGCGGGGTTGTATATTTAAAAATATGTAGGAATGTTAATTTGTATAATCCAGTCGTTTCTTGGATTGTTATGATCTTTTTAGTACCCATTTTTCATTTACTATCCTCTTATAACCCTTTTATATTCTCTCATCTAACATATACCCGTTTAATGTTGCATTTTTAACCACACTTAAATTACAATTTCCTTATGTACAAATGTACATATGTATGTACATATATCCCACCTCTTCTTTTTTATAAGCCAATCCCCAAAACTTTTCCTCCTTTCCTTTGCCAAAATAGAGTTCCCATCCTCAGTCTCATATAACACCATGCCACATATCATATATCACAAAAGGCAATCCCCCACTCAATCCCTCAACTTTCATTTTCTCTTACACAATTTTTCTTTAATTGAAAATCAGGCATATAAAAACCCCTCTGCAACTCCAACAAAAATTATGTCACTAGCGGCTTTGGCTGCCTCTCTGTGTGAGCCCTAAACAGCGTAATTGTTAACAACAATTGTTGTCAGTACTTATAAATATATCTCTTTCATTGTAAAAACTGTCTCGAGGGGGTAACCTGATACTCGCAGTATAAATTGTGGCGACAAATGTTTGTCTGTCTGGCGATGGGACACCCAAAAGGGAGGGGGTCTCCAAAAGTGGGAGAAGAAATACATAGGGCCTTGGGGTGAAGTACTTTGACTTATATATATTTGACTTTTTGATAGTTCATGTTTCCACTTTTTGTAGGGTATTTTACAGACTTTTTTGTGGGGTATTCCTTCTTTTGTGGGTTAGTGTGTTACATCTTTTTTGGAGTATTATGCAGGCTTATTATACCCTGTACCAGATGAATGATTTTGGTTTCTGGGGTTCATATACATGTATAAATGTAATTTACATTATATTGGTGATAAAAAAAAAAATGTACTTTTCGTACTTATCATTTCTAGCTAATGAGTGAACAATTTTCGATATATGTACATACATATGTATACAATCGAAGTACATGATGGGTATTACAGAGCCGCAACACGTGTGGCCGCGTCTCCCAACGTTTCAAGTGGTTTTTTTTGGTGTCTTCCTTAGCTCCTATTGTGTGGTATTTCTTTATTATTGCCTGTATTTAATTTGCTCGATAAAATTTATGATAATTGTTTGCGAGTCTCTTCCCTCCCCTATGTATTTTTCCCCCTTTATCTATCGACGTTTTCCTTGTGTATTTTTTTTCTGTGCTTACATAAATTGTTTCCCACGCTGATTTATTTAGTCATTGGAAACTTTTTCCTTTTTATGTGGTTGCTGACATTTTTTGCAGTATGTAATTGTAAACTTCTTTACTTCTTGTTTTTTTTTATTGCGCGATTCCTGTGCAGCCACCGAAACCATTCTTTGGCCATTCTCCATCTCTTTCTAGGTTTTTCCAGCATTGTCGCTGTCTAGCTCTTTCTATCTCTATTTGTCTCTGTCTTTTTGTCCACATTTGTCTCCCTTTTGTCTCTCTTTTACTCGTATATCTTCCTACATTTGTCTCTTTCTGGTTTGGTAGAAATATTTTGCATATTTCATCGGACATCATTCGTCACGTTGCAGGCGGCGATCTTCTCCTGCCTCTTTCTGCCCCAAAGTGTTGGACGATTAAATGAAGACACACGAGAGCTGTACAGTGTAGAGTCCACACCCGTACCCGTGCTCCTCCTCGCTGGCATTTGTCTCCCTGCATGGGGTGTTCTCTACGTCTGTCTGTCTTTCTGTCTCTCCAATGTGTCTAGTCTCATGTTCAGTGCTCTCAATTACAGCGCCCATAAAACCGTTCGTTGGCAGCAGCGTTGGGTAACGGGGTAATGGGACCAGATCTCCAAGTGCCAACACTCCAAGTTCCACTCGTAGCCTCTCCGATGAGAGACTATTAAAAACCACAAATTGCCGTAACTTGGCTAAGATATTTCCGCTTCCGCTTTTGGCCGCATCATTTATCTTTTTCTACTGCTACTTTTTCCTACTATGTTTTCCGTTAATTTTCCCTGGATAGTTCTTGGGTTCTTTATTTTGTGGTTTGATTTGCATTCATTTTAAAGGCCAAGGGATTGTGGCTTTCAGAACTCAAGATTTTGATTGCCCAAGTCATGTTTTAACACCTTGCCTCAGACCAACCGCAGAAATAGTTTTTTGTTGTTGTTGTTTGCTTGTTGCGTGTCGGTTAATTAAATGTTAGCCCATTTATGGCCTGGTTAGCTATTACAGTTAACACTCTGGAATAGAAAAGCTTCCAGCGAAAAGGTTTACAACCTCTTTGAAAAATCCACTCAAGGTTCATTCATGCTAACATCATGAAAAACTGATGGTGATGTCTATGAATAGGCTTCCTAAGTATAATTAAAATATTTATATGTACTAGATGTATAATTGTATAACAAGTACTTACATTCAGAATCTTCATTCAAATGTCTGAGAATCTTACACAAAATCCATAGAATTCCATAAAGTCTTCAATAAAATTCTGTACCTTCCGATGCAGCCTTTCAGCTTGAGTTTTCGTGGAGCTCTGAAACAATTGTTATTTTTATATGTTAACACAATGTAGCTTTTCCTCCTTAAATTTCCACCTACAAAATCGCACGGGGATCAAAAGTTTCCACAAATATTGGAATTAAGTTTTATATGTGTTAAACACACCTTTTCCATTCCTTCAACAGCATTTTCCAATCTCTTAAATATATTTATGTATCTACCAACAACATCGTTTTCTCCAATGCTGGATTATGATCATAATAAAAAGCATAGCACCTACTCGCCATAAAAGTTATATTGCTTCTGGCACAACTCCAACACTTTTTCTTTGCTATCATAATTTTGTGTTAAACATAACTTCAGAGAGCGAAGGCAACAACCTAAAAATGTGCCAAACTCCGCCTTCAGCCAGAGATGCAAAAACATTTTCTCTGCCACACATTTGCCCCATTCCCCAGACCCCAGAAAAACCCAAAGGGGTAAGAGAACCCATCCAACAATGGCAGAGAGCATCTTCATTGCCAAGTGCAGTGCAGTGGGTAATTTACAAGTATAAAATCAGGCATTGGCCATCAGGAGATGGAGTCTAGACCCCTTTCTGGTACTGCTTCTGGCGGTGCATAAATTTTCTAGGTGCCACCGCCACCGCCGCTCGATGCCGTGAGAAGTTCTGCGATGATTTTCTCACGCATGTCTCTAGGACATGCACGAATGAGCCTCTGTTTTTGCATCAGCATCAACTTCTACTTCAAGCACTTTGCAAGAGTTTTATTATAATTTTGTGAACTATTTTTCATGAGTCGCTCCAATTAGCATTCTCCTTGGGAACACTTTTCGCGCTTATTAGGGAGGGGTTCTCGTTCGGTTCTCTCTCTCTCTCTCTTTGCGGGGTTCATAAAACAAATTGCAACAGGTTGAAAAACTAATTTGCATGCATGAAATTGCATTGACTTCGACTTGTCTTGGGGTCTCCGTCTCCGCCGCCTGAGACACGATCAGAGAGACAGAGTCCATGGCCCCGGCGACAGACAGTCCACTCGAGTCATATCTGCTACAACAAACTTGTCTGAAAACTATTGCCACAGCTGGGTGCTCCAACTCCGATGCCTAGCCCCAATATCTGTACTCGTATATTCATTCATATGTATCCATTGTCTGGCAATGCGGTTGGTCTTTATACTCGCGATATATATTCGCAGTCTCTTTGCCGCATTTTTCAATTGAACTTGAAGTGTCTGTCTCTGTCTTAGCCACCAGCCACCAGACATATTCTGTGCGGACTCCCCCTCGACTCCTTCTCGTACTATCCAACTGCCATAGACCCCAAAAAAGTCTTGCCTAGATTTGGACAAGTTTCCGTTTAAGTACAATACGTTTCGTTAGCTTAGGACAGGTGTGAGATAACAAAGTGATCGATAATTGTCGAATTTTAAATTTCAACGGCATTAACTGCTGTAATATAATTCTTTGGACTCTCTTTTAAAACCATTCTGTTTGTTAATATTCTATACAATCTGGAAATATATATGTAAAAATTTAAGTAAATTCGTCTTATTATTATGCAACGTACTGTACCAAGCTGCCAGCTTGTCTGTTTCTGTTTGAAGTTGTCAGATCTGCTTTACACTAAAACCAAAGAAATACAAACATATATCAGCAGAAAACATGAATTGAAAGATCCTATGATCTCTCTGTGAACTCGTTTATCAACTCTTCATGTGCGAGGGTATCTATTGTTCGTTTATTTATCTTTAAAGCGTTCAATTCCAACACAGTTTGATCTCACTTCAGTCTTTCTGAACACCCTGTGTCTCCACTCGTTTTGAAGTGTCTGTCAGACAGACAGACGACCGTCTTTAAAGCATATTTCGTGTTCTTTGGATTGACATTTGTTCGGCATTTTGAAGTGATCTATATGCATCGCTCAGCTGTGGCTGCAGTCGCATAAATCATGCCACTAGCCACGATTTATATGTCTGCAAAAGTGTCTGCTTATGTATCACATGATTCTAAGGTTAAATGGGATAAGACTACCTTTTCCTTTTGGCCGCTTGTGCGTAAGTTTTTGTATGTTACAATTCTTGTTTTGACTTTGTGGCTAATTATAATTTATGTTTGCCAAGTTGGATGTGACATGTGTTTACCATTTTCCAGCGAATGGAACTCATAAATTTTGTCTACAACTTTTAATTTATGCAGCAACAATGTTCTACATATATCGAATGGTTACTAATTATAAACCCCCTCTCTTTCTGGTCTTACAGATGCTGCCAACGCGGAAGCAGCGCAGAACAGTACCGCCGAGGGAAAACTACAAAAAGAAATCGAATCGATCGATTACATTGACAAGTAAGTGTGTGGGGGAAACCTCAGAAGAAAAACAGACCCATTAGCATGTCTGTAAAGTGGAAAATTACTATAGAGCCGCAGCCGCCTCATTTCTTGTGCCGCCCTACGAATTGATTTATTCGGCCATCGCCCAGTCTCTGGCCAATTACCAAGTGGAATTAACTTGTTGCAATTTTCGTGAAAAAAAAAACCATAATTGTTTTGCTAATCTCAGTGTGCTGTAGTCGTAGTTGCAGTTTAAGTTTCTGTGGCAGTCGCTGCTGTTTCAGTTTGTGTGGCAGTTGCCGTTTGCCGTTGCCTCGTACTCGTATGCTGTGGCAATGCTCTTGTGTGCCTCGCGGATTGTGTAAATTGTCTTCCATGCGACACACTGTTGACCAATCCTTTGAAAAAATTGACAAAACACTTTGATGACAGTTGGGTGTTATTATCGTCGTATCTCTTGGAGATGTCGTTCGGGGTTTCTGGTTGATTGCTCTACAATTTGTTGATTATTTGATGAAGCTTTAATGACTTCGGTGTTTGCGAATCGAATGTGGAAATCTTCAAGTGGGTGTGTAGCGATAATTTGATGTTAGTTTTCCCGGTTAAACAAATCAAAGATTGCTCTAGCAATCGATAGATGTAAGTGGTGTAACTCAAGTTGATATTTTATACCACAGGCCTTTCTAATTCACAAACATTGTAGGGATAATAAAGTTATCGATTTGAATATCGATATTGTTCAAGACTTAAAAACTTTCAAAATCACTGGGTTATCGATAATAAATCAATAATTTTGTCTGTTGCTATTATATCTTGCTAAATATTTTCTCTGCTCAAAGCATTGAAAAAGGTATTGGTATTTTAATAATATATCGAGGCATTATTAAAATAATTACGATAAAATGATCTGTACTAATTTTCACGCTTGCGAATGATTTTATTTCCCATGTTTCTCCTACCCCTTAATGATGCCATTAATTCGAGTAAGAGTCGATACCACTCCATATTCAATAATTAAAGTCAATTCAACTGCACCCCTAAATCCACGCCTCATTATAGGATCACTGAAAACACGGGAAAACACGCTCCAAGTGTGAATTATACTGCAGTTTTTTTCAGGTTTTGTGTTGCCTGTTTTTATTTTCATCTTAATTATTTTATTGCTTGCGGTCATGAGCGCGCATTTAAGCCATTTGCGGACTGCAATTGACTGACAGCTAAAACAGAAACAGTAACAGCAACACTAGCAACAACATCGAAGAGTAACGAAGCCGCAAACATCAGGGAGATCCAGATCGTCGTCGACCGAGTTGTTACCGTTTATATGGCCAATGAACACGGTCCGCGATTTCTGGCCCGAAAGCAGTAAAGTTTTTCCTTTGCCTCACTGCGATATTGTGCAATATTTAATTCACTTAAGAGACAGCCGCCAAAATCAGTTGTGGTGTGTGGCGCGGGATTTTCTTGAAGTTTTATTTTATTCAATTTTTTTTTGGCATGCTCTTACAAGAAAGGGTATTGTAAGTGTTACTAGAAGTTTTGCCACTCTGAAAGTTCAAAATTCTATATTACTAAAGGGAATGAAAGTGCAATTAATGTGTATAATTACTTAGAGCCTTAGTCGCCATTTCGAAGTCTGCGTATTAATAGAAGTCCTTAGTGGAAACAACTAAGGAATGATCCAAAAATATATGTATATGTATGTACATACATATATTCTATTGGATAGTACTTTACATAAGCCTTTTATAGTTTATCAGAGAAAGTCAATTATATACTTAAGATATCTAACTTCATAGATTGTACTTCAAATTTCACATTTAATTTAACTGAAAGGGTATCTCCCAGTTCGCTTCCCATAGCTCTAATTTCTTAACTGTTTTATCTGTTGGTGTAGCAACTTGTTAAATCTATTTTTTCCCCCTATTTTTTCCTCCAACTGTCCTGGAGATCATGTTGTTGTTGCTGGACGGACGGGCGGTGGCGGCCTGTCCAATCGTCAATGTGTTTAATACATAATTTCCTTATCGATGGCGGGATTTTCTTGTTTCGTCTTTTTTTTCTTACTGATTTTTACTTATATTTGTTACCCCTCTGATCACTGCTTTCAGTTGGTTAACTTTTGATATGTAGTCGAGATTTGATTTCTTGAAGTTTAATGGCTTTAAATAATTATGATATTTGGCAGGGGAGGCGAGCAGGGTGTGGTTGCTGTGCAACACTTTTTTGGTTTCTGGTTTCCAATTGATGCAATATCCAAAAGCAGGTTCCCACATGTCTGCTTCTCCGCCTTCGACTACTTCTTTGATTTCTTCTTAATTGACTTCCCATAAGATATCAATTTCACACTGAGATTGAAGACCGACCCAAGTGCTTGGAAGTTGCTTGCAAAGGGAGAAGAAACAAAAACAAACCTTAGGGGGGAAGACATAGCAAAAAGAAACGAGGAAGACAAACCAAAAACAGAATGGGGAGGTGTAACGGATAGTTCATTCATGCCGTCTACTTGCGTTGGTTCTCTTTTCTCTTTCACTTTATCAGCATCTGTGTGTGAGGAAAAAGGAGAGAAATTAGGAAAAAGATGAGCTTATGCTGCGCGACTGTAGAAGCGGGAGGGTAGAGAAAGGCGCAAGCAAAAGCTCCAAATGATGAGGGAGAGTTTGTGTGTTACGGAGAGGTGAAGAAAGATAGGAACTTTATTGAATGTTGTGAGTAAGGGGAAGAGTGGGAGTGTAAGAGAGCGAATTTGTGAGAGGCAGAGAGTGGTGAGTCAGGGAGATAAGCAAAGCTTCGGCAAGATGCGAAGGCGGCCGGCCTGAAGTTCGAACGAAAGGGAAAACAACAACATCTTGCTCCCACAAAAACACAAATAATCACAGAAAAGGCAGCAGCTGAGCCGCAAAATTAGAATTTCACGATCTTTAAATGGCATCAAAACGCAATTAATATAAATTGTGTGAGTACAGTAAGAGAGTAGAGTAAATACAATTTGATAGAGCCACCTAATGAGGCGTTAAATTTGAGTGTAACCTCTGCTCAGTAGGGGCTCTCAAAGACGAGAGAGCGTGACACCAAATTGAGCGCACCTTTCGCAGTCCACAAATTATATCAGATCCCTCCACCTGAATCTATGACGTCACACAGCCCAAAATGCAGGTTCGTGCAATGCAGCGGCGAAATCAAAGCAAAACGTTAATATAAAACGCTTTTTCAAGCGCCTGCGGCACTCACTGCCAGATAAGCCGCTTGTCAAAATCCAACATTTTTATGTGAAATGGCAAAAACATATAAAAATCTGTATTTTCTCATTATTAAATTGAAAGGCATTAACTTTAGTTGTACCTTATTTTTAAGACTCGTGGGCGTTAAAGCGTTGTTTGGCTATACAAAAGAGTCAAACCTCCAAAATGTTTTATTCCATGTGCAGGCATAATCTTGTCCCATTGGCTGTTCAGATTCAAGAGATCTGCCTTTGTGTAGGTTAAATGTCATCTAAAAACCACTTGGCCATAAATTAAAACATCATCATTAACGTTTGGCCTCTCATTAGAATATTATCTATGGGCACTAATCAAATGCATTTGAATTTAGATAAAAGAAACAAATTGAACGAACTAATGTCGAGTCGCTTTAAAACTCCTACAACTTAATGAGGCTCAGTCGTTCCATGAAAACAGAAGGAAGAAACACTTTCATTTGGGTATGGATTTCACTTTCCGTTCGGACACGAATTTGGTATAGAAATTGTTTAAAAATACATATATTTATACGTAGATATCTACACATACAGAAAACTGGTTCGAATCGACTCTTCGTCTGTCGTTTTATGCAAATGAAGTTCAACAAACGCACGATTCCCCAACGATTCCGACTTCCAATTTGTCGCCTCAACGAAACGCATTTAAATTAGCATACAAGTTTTTTACATACATATGCATTGTATATAAAAAACGTGCGAATATTGAAGCAAGTTTTTAATCGAAATTTGATTACGCGATATCCTATGCGAAAAGCGAAAAAACTTTCACTGAACATTTTTAATTGCCGCGAGACAGGGAGAGTCTCTCTCTGCGCAGAAGAGGAGGAGCAGGAGGAGTGTTTATGGGATGGCTTTTCCTCAAGTTAAATGTTATTGAGTTTTCCTTTTTTTCCCACTGATTTTCGGTTAGGCAAAGCAATTGCCGCTTTTTGTGGCATGCCAATGCGTTTGATGAACTTTTCATAAGAGAGAGCAAGATCCATAGAGAGGTGGCAGTGCAACAAAGAGAGAATGAGATGCCAGATGCCTAGAGTGGTGGCAGTTCAAAGCATGCAACTGTAAAAACCCTGATGGTGGCATATCATTACACGATTTTCAAACAAAAAGAGCCCCCCAAAAGACAGTGAAGAAACAGGTGTAACCAGTGACCGAACGACCGATCGTCTATTACGTGATGTCTTGATGGGTGAGAGACCCCGACTAGACAGACGGACGGAAGACAGACCCTCTACACGGATTATCATAGCCACAAATAAAAAAGAGCAAAGCGTTCAATTCCTACAAAGAGAAGTTTGTTTTCAAGTCAAGTTTAAATACCAAAAGGTTGCCACCGATTTTATGGTTACTTAGCATAACAAAAACAAAACCAAAGCCACAAAATAACAGATATACAAACAAATTAAATAATATTTTGGCTGTTCCAGAGAGTTTTAGGGGAAAGATCAGAGATTAGGATGGGAAACATAATTTCAGTAAAGGCGTTCAGAAAAAGAAAATATTACACATAATTAGGGTTTACCTTTGAACATATGTATGTATATTGGAAGAAGAAAATAGCGAAAATACATCACTTGCATCAAAATGTTTAGGGAAATTGTATTTCTTATGGTAAACCTTTTTTATATTTATTGTGTTAAAATGTATTTGTTTTATTATAAACATAATCACTTATACGTAAATAAAAACAATAAACGACAAATGCAGCTAGAGTACTTTCTATGCATATTTCATTATACGTTTCTAAAACACCCTCAGCTAAAACTCCTAAAAGAGAATGGAATATTTTCTGGTTCCATTTTTGTTCTACAGCATGTACGCAACACTCCAAAATTCATTTTCCAACTTTCCCCCAAACCATATACTGCTAAAGCAATTAAAATCGTCCCCTATATGATCTATCAAGAGTTTAAGCCCCAATCAAGGCTATCATGCAATCTATGCAAATCTGTAAAACCTCTTGACAAAAACAAAAGATTTTCCTTAAACCGAAAGACAAAAGACTGAGGCGACAAACTCGTTTCATTGTTTTGTCATGCAGCCCCATAACAAGAGGCAAGAGAGACCCCCAAAAGACAATAAATCTATTTATAATGATAAATTAATATGTGAAGAAAAGACAATCGCATTATTGTCTGTTTGTATGATGGAGAGTGCCTGAGAGAGGGGGGTCTTGCACTGCATTTAGTGGTCTAATTAAACACTTAACGCTTATCGGATCTCTGACATTGCGCAAAACCACCGCATTGGCAACGCCTGAAATGCAATCAAAAAGAGCTCGAAAGCTGAAGTATTTTATATTTTATGGCTTTTTAATGCGTTCCAAATACAGAAATTGGATGGAAAAAAAGATTTGCTTTGCACAATATTTGTGGGCGTTCTTGCCATTGCTGCTCTGTTTTTTATCGTTTCGTTCAAAGAGGGTATTATAATTTTCCATTGAGTATGGTGATACACAAAAGGAAGCAACTGTGATGTCATAACTAACATACATAGTTATATTCTTGATTAGCATCAAAAGCGGCAGCTATATAGATAATCTTCTTATGTTCACCAGTCTTGTTTCATATAAAAACTATCCCAGAGTACTAGTACACAGAATTTTGCATCTGCCATTAAAAGGAATAGATTAGTTTGTACCTTTACCAGATTCAACAGAGGAAGAGATTCAGCGCATGTTTCGCTGTCTGTTTTCATGAGGGGTATAAAATGCCTCCTCACTCGTAGATTGGCTTACTTTCGAGGCTTTGGTTTCAGACCACCTACAATCATTATGAGCCATTAATAAATGTTGCATTTTTTATTGGAACACAGACAAACATCAGGCACACTGGTTGCCATTTTTTTGTATACTATTTTTTGTTTGTTTGTATTCTATGTGCACACCTTGGCACAAAACGCTTTCACAACAATAAAAGAAAAAAAATCATAAAAAATACGTAAAATAAAAATCTGTTTATGGCCTGCGGGGGCATGTGGCACGAGCCTTGGCCAAATGCAAAAATCCCAAACGAGAGACAAGTAAATTAAGAGGTGGATACCAAATTCGACTTCGACTTGGAGTTGGAGTTGCAGTTGCAGTTTGGGTTATGGGGAGTTATTTTTCCTCCTCAAAAAACAAAAAACTTTGTTAGTGGAAATTTAAACGCATTGCATAAGAAAGACTTTGTATCTCCTCCTCTGAAGTATGAATATTATTATGGAACTTTAATTGCAATCAATATGTCGGTGGATTTAAAAAAACATATTTACATTCGGTATTATATTTAAATTTCGTAATGAATATGCTATCATTATCCATTATTTGTTATTTCAATGTAATGGGTTAGAGCTCTCTAAATGGTATGCCAATATTCAAGCTTTATCTCTCCTGTATATACATATGCGATCGGTTCCTCTATCGTTTTTACGTTACTGCCTGTTTTCATTGTGTTGGGCGTTTAACTGGGAACTGGACTGTTTGTGACACATAAATGAATACCTGGCTGCAGTTTCAATCACTGTTAGTAATGCAGATGGCATGCCAACACAACTTCTAATATGATAGCATGTGTGAACGTTCACCACATCCAATGTGAAGTTCCGCTGGGTTGCAGGCACTACCGTTAGGGCCATGACAGGCGCCAAGTGGCTTAATTCTGCCTACCCCTTTCCGTTCCACTCTCTAATGGTTGGGAATAATGAAAAGTTAATATTCAAAGAGCGTTTGCCATATGAGAAAATTAGCATCGAAAAAGGCAAACTGCACGTGAGAAGCTCTATGGATAGAGAGAGGGCTGGCGAGAAGAGGAATAGAGAAAAAAGAAAGGAAAGGGACCGTACAAGACAACAATAAAACATAACTATAAACTGTTTGGCCATATAACATGGGGCTTAGCATGCAACCGGCGATCATCATCATCATCCAACATCAACGTTGCAGCGATGCAACGTTAGGAGACTTGGACTTCGAGCTCTCCATGTGCTTGCCTCAAAGTTTCCCCGCTCTTTTCCAGGTCTTTTCGGGGGTTAACTTGCACGACAGCTGTTGTTGGCGTTGGTCTGACAACCATCCCGAGGAGAACACGGAGGGGCACTGCCACAGGACTGCCATTCGGGCAGCTGAAAATACGACAGACAAACAAGTTGCTGGTCTGGCTGCCTTTTCTTTGCCAAAGAGTTTAGTATGATTATATTTTTGTAAAGCTCTTTTTCTGTTCGTGGATTTATATGCCAGAGACGTGCAAAATTTGAACCAGTTTATAAACAAAAGCCCCAGCCAACAGGAGCCCCGTAAACAAAAGAGGGGGCCCGCTGGAGTGTTATAGCTGTAGAGCTGCATATGGGGAGTACAGTGCTAGTGAGGTGTGTGAGTTATGGCGAAATTTGTATGCCTTGCACCCGTCAACAATTGACTACTGGCATGAGTTTATTATAGCGAGGAGCAGGGCCTCTCTGCCTTATTTATCGGTGGATGGGTCCATGGCATGTTAATCGAGTGGATAACCAGGATATGCGTATTCTCATAATTCTTGGATATAAAAAATGGCCAGTAGATGGAGATGGGCATTAGTTTTTAGAGGGGGATTAAGAAAATGATTTATGGAGTTGTTAGATGACAGAAGGATTTCTATAAGATCCAAAATGACTAAAGCCAATGGCTTCGCTTTTAAAGTCTGCGAAACTAAGTATTTTAGGGATATATTCGATGCAATTTCGTTTGATTTCTCGTCTGTCTGCTGATATAAATAAACTGAAAGCCAATTTAATACCCTTAAAATTTCTTGGTCTTCAAATTTCTTAAAATTGTTTTCTATTGGAACCTAAATTACTTTCGGTTTCAGTAGCGTATTTATCCTTTTGCATTCTCGGTCATTCTCTTTTGTAATATTAGCTTCTGCGCTTGGCTGTCAGGAGACCCTTTTTAAAAACAAACCGGATACCCGTATTCATTAGAACTTACACTAAAGATGTCCCAAAAATAATTTACCCTGACAAAGCCTCATAATTTCTTTTCAAGGCAAAGTCTTAGGGTCTCACTTTTGATATGCATATATGTGTGTAGGTCCATTTCCATTAGGGCAGTGTATATGCCCCGTTTTTCGACCACAGGAAAACAGGATTAACTTTGGGGAATGAGTCATGGTTGAGCAAATCTGCAGACAACAATCTTGGCTGTTGACTGTGTGTGGAAACCCAGCTGGGGTCTCCGCTGCCTCACTATTTGCTCCAAAGATAAATTGGCAACACGCGTCGCAGATGCCTTTAAGAAATGTACCCATAAACAAGAAGTAAACTCTCTTCTTTTCAGCCAAAGCCCCTGAATCCACTCCATTTTCTCAGTCAATCCCACTCTCTTTTTAAAGGCTTAACCATTCTCTGGCAGATGCTTATACCAGCATTTTATTTTGAAGTCCTGCTTCTCAGCTCTGTGTGCCTTAATTATCCCCGAAATTGATGAACTCTCGCAAGAAAAGGAGAGCAGTGAATGGATGGGAAATGTAAGACTGAATCCACTCGAGGCTAATTGATTCAAATGGTAATAACTACTGGTTTTATGTTGACTTCAATCTTCTCTCATGCACCAAATAGTTTCTCGTTTTTTGGCCAGTGGCCCAACTCGTGATGGCAAGAGAAAAGGCCAGCCAGCCATTGATTGGCTTCTGCTTCAATTTATGACTCAATCAATCCTTTTGGGCCAATTGCAATTGCAGTGCATGGCACTGTGACTACACCCAAGATTTGCAATTGTATCTACAATTTGTGCCTGCAAGCAAATTAGCTGCAACTATCACTCGAAAGAGGGAGCGTTTCGACTATCGTTTCAGGGGATAATTTTGTTTAAATTTTTCATTAAGTTTTCGTGTTTCTTTCACAATTATTTTTTGCTATACGTAACGAACATGTGTCATTCATTCAATCATTTTGGATGGCTCTTGCGTGTCTCTCTTATACTCATATATGCATGTACTTTCAACACCTTTCAGCCTGTGGCTTCTACTTGTTTATTTAATTCGTTCCAGAACCTGTACTAATAATGAAAATGTTTATTTCGCTGTGCTAATGTGCATTATGCAAAAAAAAAGGTAATAAATTAGCCAAAACAAGAAATATGAATTATTATGCATAAGTACACCAAAAATACATTAGAAACATGTTTGACCATTTCAAAGACTTTAAAAATATACTTGATGTATGTATCTACTGGTGCAATACAATAATCATAATGAAATACTGGAACCTTGGGTGTTTTGTTTTTTTGTGGCCTTAATTTGCTAAATTTTTATGATTAGTTAAAAAAAGTCTTAGGGGCCTTGCAACAAACTTGTTGTGATTCTATAGTGCAGGAATGTGAAACGACTAATTAAATGAATAGATAAAAAAATTTCTGCATTCTGGTAGGTGCGATCACTCCTTACGATTATGTCATTTCGGCTTTATCATACACACAAAACTCTAGAACCCACAGAAACTAAAAAGTCTTCTGAAGATACAAGTAAAAGATTAAATATACTTAAATTAGTGATCCCTTTCAAGAAATAAAAAACGTTCTGGCTTGTTAAACTTATTTTTTAAATGAACATTCAGGCAAATCTTTACATTAACCTATAGAAAGTTTTAGTAAAAGCTAAAAAAACTTTTACTTTCTCTAACCCCATTTAAAATCATTCAGCAAACCTCAAATCATTCCCTGCTCCACATAAAGGAAGCCTTTCCCCAGTTTAAATTTTCACACATTTTACATAATTATTCAGTGAATCCCATATATCATGCGTGATAGATACCACAGAAGATCTACACAGCGGGTATAAAAACATCAAAAAGCTCTTTAAAAAATATGGACTCCCCGCAGTCCACGTACGCCCCAGGCCCTTACGTTTTTACTCATTATATGAAATCGATACCAGCATTAGAGATATTTAAATTTAAATGAATTGCAAGGCAAAAGTAATCAACAGACAAAACACTGAGAAGATATCCAATAATGTGTTTAATTTTTCATAATATTTGGAACGACAAAAACGCTATGGATTTCTGCCAAAAACCAGTTAAGATGTCGGGGCGACCGTCGTGATTTATGAACTGCAATTAAAGAAAGAAAAACGTCATTGAATTTATCTTAATTTTTGGCTCGTTTATTTTTATTATTTCACTGAACAGACGCCGCAGCCTCATTGTCTCCTAAATTATATTCTCACCCAACAGTTGACGATGACGACTCTCTATGGTCCACCCAACAGCTGCAACGCCCTCTCTGTGGTTCACCCTAAAAGGGTTGCCAAGTTTTTCAGTCTCTTTGATTATTATTTTTGCCGTTTGCGTCTTTATTTATAGCAACAGATGCAGGGCAGAGACAGAGGCCCCACCTTCTTTATTTTCTGAAAATGTTTTCATGTTGGGGAACAACTTTTAGTGATTTTTGGAATTTCTGTGTGTTTTGAAACCCAATAAGCTAAATACATAAATGTTTATGCTTTTACAGCCAGTGATATTTTTGAAATTGATTTATTATTGTGTGCTGGAAGTGAGTTATAGATCGAAACAAATGGAAATTACAAACGTTTTCTGGGGAGCAGAAGATTTAGAGGTGTTCAAACGAAAATCCACTCTCACAGAACTAGTCGTTTAGATCAATCCGGTACTCTTTCTCTCTTGCTATGTCTCCGTGTGTTTAGAACCAATAGCAAACTTGTATATAGATATAGGCATACATGCCATATAACATATGGATATAACGCGGATATACATATGTATGTACATATGTATGTATGTGTACACACATGCAAACGTCCAACTTATTTTCATAATTAATTATCTTTTTGTAATGATTATTTGTTGTGGTATAGAGGCTATATTGTGTGTTTGAAAGTGGATTTACATATCTGACTAAGGTTTAGTTAGCATTTTTTTGTATCCTAAGGTCTAGGAGCCACTAAGATGCTAGTTCTTGTGCCGCTTTTCAATTCTAAAAATAGTGAATTTATAAGATTATAAGATACTCTACAGGGCTTAACTAAAATCGCCTTTTTTACCTTCTAATAATTTCCCAAATTTGTATTGATGGAGCTTTCCATAATTGACATATTCTTATTGATAAAAAAAAGATATAAAGTACTAGTTGTCCCTCTATTCTTAATACCTCCTATAGCTTATGAGGTGTAGCACTTTGTTGTCTGCTGTCAAAGTAAAAATTAAATCAAGTCCACAGTCGCTTGCTCGTTCGACCGTTCGGACCACGTGCCAACATCTATCATTGGGGCTGTCAGCAAGAGACCCCCACTATCTGATATCTGAGTCATATCAACGCGACTTAATAAGCAATATACTACTTAATACATATGTATACGAGTACACCCGTTCGCGATACAAATACAATGCTTTTGTATGTATGTACATACATTCTGTACATAAATACACATGTACATACATACAAACATATATGCATTTCTCTTTGTCTTTATTTTTTTCACCGGTTATTGTCACATAAAAAGTCAACTGCAAATTGCCAAAGACTGTGAAGCGTCGCGACGGCTGCCGCCACTCCACTCTCTCTCCGCTATACTCTGCTCTCTTGTTCTCCTAGTCTTTTGCTCCACTCTACTCTTTGTTGCGCTCTCTCCTCTGCTCTTTGGCCCCGTCGCTGTCTCTCGATTTGTGTTAAGAGGTTAAAATCATTTGACATCTTGTGTGTTTTAATTACACTCTACTCCTAGACTGCATTAATAGTGCAATGGGCTGACTTCTGCGACTACCACTTGGTATAGGGCTTTAATTTAATTTTTCATCGCAGTTTCCGCACTTTTACATATATTTTTAACCATTTCAGTTTTTTTTCATACATTTTTAACGTAATAACCACGATTGTCGTTATCTGTCTCTTAAATCTTTTATCTCTCCCATTTAAATAAACCATCTTCCATTCGACTTTTATCCCAATCTTTTGTGAACTCCTAAAATATTTTAGTAATCTCGTTAACAGATTTAATTACATTTCTTTTTGGTTGAATTTTAGCCACGTAATGTTTTGCTAATCGTTGATTTATCGAATTCTCTTTTGGATTCATTAATATACGAGTATTTATAGCACGATTCCCCTGACGCTGCAAGCGAGTTCCCTTATCTTTAAGATCTCGCTCGAATTCTCATTTTCTGTCCCACCCCCTCCTCCACCCACTTGCAGTGGGGGCCTTAATTAATTCTCTTTCCATTCCGCCAACCCACATGACGCAGGGACTCACACCCAAAGCGAATCCATGAACCCATTCTGTTCCATTTGCTGCCTGCATTGTTAGCTTAGCCAGCGCTCGGAGGCAATTTCAGACTTAAGAACGTGTTCATGCACGCCGCCCGTTTATGCTAGCAACTGATTTAATTGCAATTGTGCGAGTGCGGAGGCAGTCGACATGCAATTGATATCAAAATATCGTCACCCTGAGGAACTATCCGTCCCCTTCCCTGCCTCATCTACCAGTGGAAACCCAAAATGCGGGCTAATCCACACACCCAATAGAGAGAATTGTTGGGGGGACAGTAGTTTGATTAGCAAGTGTACGAGTAATTGATAACGTTACAGTTCAAGAAACTGAAAATAAAATGCACTGCGAGAAAACTAAGGTATAGATCGAAACAGGTGGAAGACAGACAATTGAGAGAGATTCTCCAATGCTTTTTCTTTGAATTTATAGCGGATGTACTTTTAATAAGAAATTCTTTAGTTAAATATCAAATCTGTTCGAAGACTGTTCACACAAACTCGTTGAAATATTAAAATACCAAAGATGTAAGTATATTTTTTGTTTAAAAAAATTGTTTGGATTAAGATTTTAATGTTCTTGTAACATCTCACTAGATCACTAGATTGGACTTCTTAATTCAAACCATCTGTCAACGTGACTTGCTTTTCCCTCAGTGTGGCCATCACCCTGTTTTATTTTGTTAATCACGCCAATTGCCCGAAAAGTGTGTGTCTGGAAAGACTCGAGCAAATGTCAATATAAAAACCGCGACGTGGTCGTAGTCGTCTCCGTCGCATGACACACATTTTCCGACATGGAAAATGGGAAAATAAATGCGTGACAAGTGAAAATGTTGCGTTCGTTTGTGTCTGCCACTGGAGGAGTAGGAGTAGGTGGAGGCGTGCCACACAGAGAAACACAAACTGAAACACTTCATCCAATGTTTATTTTTAATAACAACGTTTTTTTTTAAGAGTCACGGCAATTTCATGCTGCTCTGAACAGCAGGGAGACAGAGACAAAGAGGGTGGCAGAAAAGAGTGGAGGGATAGTAATACACTAAAAGAGAGATAGAGAGAGAGGTACAAATTTTAAAGCATCTGATATTTATTTTGCATGACATTTCACACACAAACGAAGACACATGCACCGGGGGAACACTTGTGTGTGGCGGCACCTTGTTATCCAGAGAAATTGTCTCCAAAGTGAATCGTTTTTCTGATTCTGTTTTGATTTACCTTTTCAGAGGGTATACCTGATTTAGTTAGAGGTTTGTACAGCACTGAAGAAAGCTTTACTTTTAAGCTTCTCTGTGAGTGAGAATCGGACAAAAGGGTAATAATATTTAAGGTATTGTTTACCCCCCCACTGTTGAGCTTTCGGCGCTATTTGGTGAAGAAAAAAGAAAATACATTTCTATGTTGCATTAGCTTAAAGGGTATACAATATTCTCTCATCTCGGTTTAGCTTCTTTCTTATTCTGATTTTTCTTTCTTCTGATTCTTATTCCCTATTGTCTGCTGTTCGTTGTGTGTTTATTTTATTTTTGGTCCCCAAATATTAAGCAATTTAGTCAAACAAAATGTTTGCTCTTATTTTGGCACTCTCTTCCGTTCTTTTACTGCCGCCTTTCTCTGTCTCTCTGAAATTCTCTCTCCATCTCTCGTTTGTGTCTGGCTGCATCATCTGTCTCATTCGCTTGTAGAGTCTGTCGCGCATGTCGCCCAGAGGGAGGGTTCCGTAATACTTTTCCTCCTCGCGGGCCGGCCTTAAAAGTTCCGCTGCTCCATTCGAAAATCAGTTCGAAAATTACTCGGCGGTCAGCGCACACGTCTTTGGCTCTCGAGAGCCAGAAGAAAAATTCTATTTCAAAAACAGATTCCCAGACACATATTTGTTTGAACATTTTCGTCGGGTTTTCTGCACGTGCACGCGTGTGTGTGTCGTGTATTTTATTAATGAAAAATTGTGTAAATAAAATACTAGCCGGAAAATTGGCATACAAATGTGTATTTTTCGCCATGACTGGGAAATTCTCTGACCCAATCCATATATTTATAGAATGATTGATGGGTAGAGAATGTCTTTGGGATCTGGATTTGTGGAGAATGATTTTTGTGAATAAATGAAAAAATGTTTGAGATGAATAACGAAAGAGTTACACTGAAAAATGTATAATAAATGAATAAAATGAAACTTGAAGTAAATTAATAAATTAATAAAATTCTATTTTTAATGCAAAAACTATCTCAAAATAAAGTAATAAAATAATTTCAAAAGAGCAAGGAGCAAGTAGTTTTGTTATTATTCTACATTTTGGCTCAATTTCGGTTGTGACGTTAATGTGTTGTACACTTTATGCACGAATTGTTAAAGTTTCATCTTTTGTAAAATATACAAACCAGATCCAAGACAATTACTTACCACTTTAAATTAATCCTTTTTCTCTCGATCTTTTATTCGAGTAGCAATCCCAATAAAAAGAGTCCAACATTAAGTCTTCCCTCACTTCTGCCAACACTTCTTTGACGGCGGCGCCTTGCTTCCTCTATAGTCATAAACGGACCATCATTCGGCTTCTCCTATCCCATCCTCATTTCTCCCTAGTTCTCTCTCTCCTTCGTTTGCCATTAATCAATTCGGCATGCAATTCTATGCCGTAAACAGGGAAATACTCGTAATTGCAACAATAAAATAAATATAAACAACTTCAGAAAATAGCAGCAGCCAAAGCACAGAGCCCCAGATCCGTTGTAATCTCCATATCCGGCTGGTCTCGCTGTCTGTCTGTCTGCCACATCTGGCAGAGAGGGAGAACCCAACTACCATTGCCTTCCTCTCATTCTTACCCTTTCCAGTTTGGGATCCCTCCGTGCTTTTGATGGAGATTCTCTTTGCGTAGAGTGGATGCTGTGTGTGTGGGGCATGGCGTGTATAGGAAATGAGGGTTAAAGGGTAGCCAGAGGCTGAGGGCAGACCTGCTTCCTTGTTTGACATTTTAATTGCATTGTTGATGGATTTTAGTGTTGACACTTTCCTTTTTTTTGCGCCCCATCAATTGTTAATGAACTTTTAAGTACAGAATAACCATTTTTGCGGCTTGTGGGTTTTAAGTGGATGTGGCAGTTGCTGCCGACTATACATAGATGGGGGTCTGCAAATGCGGTTTCTGTTGGGGTTGTCAATGGAAAGAAGCACAGGAAAAAGTTACACAATGTACGAAAGTTTTATTGTGATTTAAGTGTTGTTAAAGGGAAAAATAAGTGTTATGTATTAAAGGGTATTATGTGGAAATGTACTAATATAAAGCTATTTTTGTGGAAATAAATGGAGAGACTAATTTTTAACCATGGAATAAGTTCCCCTGAGAGACATACGGTTAAAGGGGAATAAATAACATTTACAGATTGGATCACATGAAATATAAATGTGTTCGAAAGAGTTACATTTTTATAAGAGAACTAGAGACAATTCTTAATAATTCATATATTTTCTTATAGGGAATACCTAATAATTAACTCATCTCAAAGAAACCCATTTATTACCTTGCGGAAAATTCCCCTATTTTTAAACCCTCTTTCTACTTAATAATTATATCAAACGGTGACCTTATATTTTCCCACTTTGCGGTCTTTGCTTTGTTTACAAGAAAATTGTCTGTGAAAATGAAAATCAAGCCTCACTTAAAACTATATCAGATTTGAGTTCTTCTTCCGTTCAACACCTCATTAGGGACGGCTTTCGAGTGTGGGGCCAAAACGACTTTTAATTGTAGCCAGTGGGCATGCTTCCCTCTCCATCTAGTCCAAATACTTGTCTTATTTTACCCTACTGTCATCTATCTCACTCTTCCTACTATATGTCTCCCTCTCGGCTACATTCATCTGTCTCCCTCTCTGAGAGGAAACAAGATACACGACATGTCCAGAGGGTGAACATGACAAATGCCAGTCCTAATGTTCTCCTACATCAAAATTTCCTTTAGTGCAAGACGCCAAAATAACAATTAAATGAGAGACAAACTAAAATTGTCATTTAACATTTGTCAAAAGAAGAATTAAACTCAAAAAGATAAAAAACAAAAAAACTAGCAACAACCCGTAGAAGACTAATTAAATAATTGAAAAATTACGTGGGAACACCCACAAGACAATGACAAAAGAACTTAATTAAAGTGAACGAAGAGAAAACCTCCAAAGAAAAATGTCACAATTCGATTATACCTGCTATACAGTGCCGGAGTGCTCTACGGATGACGATGATGACCATGATGATGAGGTGGGCAGTGATGGGACTTTGGGGCATAAAGATCACTCGGATTGTACCCAAGAATCGGATGCCACAACCACCACCTCTTCCCTAGAGCGGCGACATATCTATAGTAGTCAGTATCGCAGCAGCGGCAGAAGTTATGGACCCCAGAGGGCCTCAATGCCTGTTCTGAGATCCAGTCAATCCAGGGAGATGACACCACAGTTGGGAATGTACCATGAAGTACCAGAGACACCACCGCAATGGGGTTACTTTGTTCCCCTGTCGCCAAATTGTTTCTTTAGTCCCCCGATGCAAAGAAGGCGTTTTAGGTGGGACGAGGGAAAAATCTACTCAGAATAATAAGAACATCACTAATTTCTGTTTCTCTTTTCTGTTTCAGGGAAAAGGAAAACGATCGCAATCGCCGGGCTGTCAGCTATGGTGGTGGCGACATACCATCCGCTATACAATCGGCAACAATTCCTCGAGCCGCCCCGCGTCGGGTGGCTCTGATGAAGGAACCCCCACCACCGCCGCCACCGAAGCCTCAGCTGTCATCGAAGACCTCGCTGCAGTCCACGGACTCGTCGACCACGTGTCTGGCCAACAGCAAGTATCCCCAGTCCGAGTACAATCTCATCCAGAAGATCGACTCGAACAGTACTCTAACGGCACCGGCTCAGTATCAGCCGCAGAATTTCTATGCCAACACTGGGACCATCTCCTCCACCAATGGGTATGGATCGCTGTTGTGTCATGCCAGCTCTACGGCCAGTCCGTTGGCTGTACGGAAAAGGGACAAACTGCTGCATCGATTCAGCGATGCTGCCACATTGGGACGCAAGCTCAAGAAAAAGAAGAACACTAATCGCACATGCAGATCCATGACGGAGGCCATTGAGATGCTGGCCGATCCGGTCATAGAGGATGAGTTTTTTGTAAGTACATATTGAGATTTTAAAATGAATTTAAATAGGGTATCGATAGTTTATGACTTGCGAATCTTATTATTTAAATATGAAATTGTTGTGGTTAAGATCAGTATATCTTTTGACACATTTAAAGGTTTGCAATCATTATAAAACCTTTCCCTATGGTTATTGCCCTTTTTCTGGCGCCCATCCATACCATTCCATTCCCCATTTAGGGGGTGTATTTGTTTGGCTTAAGCCTTCCTCCATTCCCCTGCCAAGCTTTTCATTTCATTTGAGGCTCTGCCTCTGCTCATTCGGTTTTATCAGCATTCGCTTTTGTTTTATTTTTCTTTGGGGACTGGAAATGTTATCCATTGGAAAATGCAGAGAAGAGAGAACGAACCCATAGTCCGGCGGATAGACAGGCGGCTCTGCAAATGCGATACATTTTATTTTCGGTTTAGTTCATATTTGTAGCTCGTGGCGGCGGTTCGAATTCCCAAAAAACTAAAACAAATTTATTTCTCTACGTAGGCGGACGGAAGTGTAAGAAAGATAAATCTCTTTTGGAGATAAGATGGAAAAATATGCGGGGAAATAAATTCAAGTGTAGTGTTTTTTTATTTGGAGAAATATACACAAATATGTTCAAACATATGTATGCCCAGAAAGTTTTGAGATGCTTAAGACGCTAATGGAATGACTGTTCCTTTGATGAATCAATATATATTCTTTGATAAAAATCCATTCAATTAAATTGAACTTCCATGAAATGATTTCTCTTTTCAATCATTAACATAATTCTCATTAATTAATGGAATCAATGATCAGTTCCCATTGATCTCTACTTCTTGATCTGTAAACCCTTTTACAACCTCCCATGAACCCCAAAGCCTGAGCATAACCTTGAAAGCCTCAGTTTTGCATCGACCAAAAACCCAATTGAACTCAATTCTGGACACACAACCAACCTCCAAAAAAGGGGCGTCAATAGAATTATCTGAGTATCCCAATAGTCTGACCATTCAACGACCTAATCGTACCTCACAAATGTGCAATGTTTCCACAATTTCGAATGGGAATTGGGGTCACCAGAAGACAACAGAAGACCCGTTGGGGCATGGCTAAGCCACAAATTATTTGCAAATCAAGCTTTAATTAACCAACTCTGAGTTGACAGATTAGCATAGTATTTCAATCTCTCTCTCTCTCCCCCCATATCTTTTTCATTGTTCTATTCATTGGTTAAGTAGTATATGACAGTTCAGTGTTCAGGAAGACGAATGTCTCTAACAAAACAAGTGACATGAAAACTGTGTCAATACTTGAGGGTTCGAAAAACGTTTTACCTTGCCACAGGCAAAAGCATACCGGACAGGCTAGAAAGGTGAAAAAGTGACGGAACTGAACCCCTCTGACTAATTGGATTTTGTGTGCGTGCCTAGGGCTCTGCCTTCCAGAAAATAGTAGAAAAAGTGTTTGCATTAAAATCAAACAATTGCAGTGGAAAATCGAACGTGAACGTGTGCTGAACGTGTGCGCCGGCAAAAAAAAAACCAAAATATTTGATGTGAGACATTTTAGCTTATTTGTGACATCAACTATCATTTTCGTGGCATATTTAGAGGCTAATGGTAGTGCAATACACAGTTGAATAAAACATTGCATACTTTTAAGGCAAAATATTAAAGTAGTACCCAAATTCAACTGAAAGCGCCATGGTGTAAATGTTACATTTTAATGTAGATACGAATGTCAAATTGCGCCTGATTCGTACACTAGTCACTTGGACTTTGGATATAAAGATTGCAGGTTCAAATCCTGTCAGGGCCAAACATAAAAATTCTTTTTTGCACTTTTTTTTCTGTTTCGTCAACAAAAGATGTGTGTTCGAAGCGAAAAATCAACTGCGACAGTTTTTGTTGTATGAACTGGAACATTTACATATGCATACATACACTATATGGCTAATGTTTTCGGGTAGAACACAATTTACAAGCTATTTAAATCTTCTTTTGTTGAAATCTATTTTAGTAGAGCAAAAAATATTTGAAGCCATTGAGAAGAAAAATTGTTGACTGAAAATGAAAAAAAAGTGAAAAAAAAGATACTTTCTATTCGACCGTGACAGGACTCGAACCTGCAATCTTCGGATCCGAAGTCCGACGCCTTATCCATTAGGCCACACGGTCGCTTGTGTATTGTCGTTTTAAACGTGAATAAGTACACGATGACTAGCACGGTTTAGGGTTTGTTCTGCAGTAGCTAGCACGGCTCTCACTCTCCCCTCCCCCCTTGGCAAACCAACGTGAATTAAAGTGTCATAATCACAAGCATAAGCAAACAAACATCGGAAAAAAAAACGAAACGAATATGAAACCCACCCCACGACGACGCAGTTTCAAAACGAAACAACCAAAATCGAATGTGTACAATCCCCTGGTGCGCTACCGTCCGACGGCCTATGTGCGGAATGGCATCATTGGCGGGGGCGAGGGTCCGGGCTCTAGTGGAATCTACCAAATCGACGACCGGGTGTACACAACCAACAAAATGTTCCTGCGCGATGGTTACATGTATCCCCGCCAGCCCGGCCAGCCCATGGATCCGCGTTATCCGCTTGAGTTGCACGAGTTCCCGCAGCATTTCGGCGCCACTGGCCTGCAGCTGGTCAGTACGCCAAAGGTGCACATAGCCGGGGAGTACTTGGAGGAGCAGCATCAGCAGCAACAACAACAGCAACAGCAGCAGCAGGTGCAACTCCAGCATGAACATGAGCGACAGGGCCGCAAAGCAGCCGCCGCTGCCGAAATTAATCTGGCCAATCAGGTCTACTGGCTGGGCAAGCAAAAGACGCGATCCCGTTCCCGCAGTAACAGTGCCGGCAACAAGAGCATGGCCAGCTGCATGGGTGGTGGAGGCGGCGGCGAAAGGGATCGGGATCGTCCCTACATACGGAATGTGGATGATCTGTTAAAGGCAATGGGCAAGCGGGAGGCGAGTGCTGAAACTGCATCCACGGCATCACAGCAACGGCGCTTCAAAAAAGGTAGGCATACCAATCCCAGAAACAACATTTTCGAACACTCAAATGGTGCAATCAATCATCGCCATGGATTGCATTTGTCAACCCATGATTGCAACATTTTCAATTGTCGGCGGTGTGGCAGGGCATGGCACCTTATGACCACCTTAATTACATTTACATTTGTGGTCGTGTTGCTGCTGCCTCGTTCCGCCAGGCCATCCGTCATCATTCGCCATCATCCAATCTGCCAGCCGCCTCTGCAGTGGACAGAACTGAGGCACTGAAGCCTGGCCAGACATCATTTGGGCTGTAGCGGCCCCTGGGGTGCGTCTGCGCAAAAATTAAAATTAATGATGTTCCGAAATTTGCCTCGGGCCTAAAGGGGAAATGGTAGGAGTTGGCTGGCCTTTAAAGTGCAGAAAATAAGGTAGAGGCAGGGTCCAGACAGTAGCTGCTAATTTGCCATTCCCAAATCAAACGAGGAGGAACGTTGAGAGACGCTACTAAAGCAGCGTTACTACTTTTATACCCGGCACTCAGTCAGAATAGATGTTCTAATTCGGGTACATGATATACATATGTACATATGTATGTTAAGGGCTATTCTCTACGTTTCCTTCCGTACGTTACGCAAATACCTTCATCAACATATCTAATATACCCCTTAACTCTTCGAGTACCGGGTAAAACACACCTGCCCCATAAAAAGATATTCACTCTACTTTTGGGACTGCTCCGGAGCTACACTCCACTCCACTCAACTCTTTCTTTTTGATTATTTTTCCAGTTCTGAAAAGCCTGCTCTTTGCTGTGGTTCCTTTAGCCCTTTTTTCCCCCCTTTTCCTTAGTTCCTTTTATGCATTTTTTAAGCCGCGGCTGTTCATTCTTCCATGACGTTTTGGTTTTTGTTTCATTTTAGATTTTATTTTAAACTTATTTTGATTTTATTTTGCTGTGGTGTCTTCTTCGTCATTAGTGGATGTATTTCTTGTGGTTTATTTTTCTGGCTTAATCCCTCTTTTGCTTGGGGCTCAATTTATGCGCTTCTGTTTCGGATGCCGATTCTCGGACTCGGACTACTCTGAGGAGCACTTGAGTTTGAGAAATTGGTTTCGTTGATTGTGCTTTTGGGGCAGAGACAGAACAGTGGTTAAAAGATGATGATAAATGGTGCTGTATTTACGCGGGTATAATTGTTGGACTCATCACCAAAAGTTATAGATTTCAAAGGTAGGAAAATGATACTAAACACATTAAAAGAGAAAAAAAAGCAAAAGTGATTTGAACATTGTATTTTCTTTAATTTTGAATAGTCCTACACCTAGTAGTTATCTAATTTATGTTTTATATAATTTACAATACTTTTACTTACAATACAATACTTACAAATTGTCCTCAAGAAGATGTAATTCTTTTGTCTCTTTCTCTGACTACTCATTGGTCTTTTAAGGGCAACATAAACACAATTTTCAAGCGGAGAGTGAACCAGTGCATTGCTTCAGTGCACTGTATAAACATCTCCCACTTCCAGCCATGACTCAACTTCCGGCTGTGTGTAAAATTCCATTTAGAATATCTGATAAACTTAAATGAAATGAAGTAAATTGGAAATGGAAGTGGAAGTCCAACGAAATGTGCATACATTTATGCATTATAAATTCAAGCTCTAGCTTCAAAATAGTTAAGGAATTTAAGCCAAATCCGGGGAAGGAATTTCCCATATGCAAAAGCAAAACAAAAAGACCAATATCACAAGCAATTGTAATGCAGCTTGAGTCGTTTCTGGTTGGGGAATTCCCCTCTTTTTTGATGCAGTTATTCGTAAATTTAATATAGCCTTCCCTTCATCCTCCCCTTTGGCAGACATTGGCATGTGTTGTGGCATTTTCTTGGGGCTATCCGTCTCGTCTCCTCCTTCCAAGAAAGTTGGGCCAGTAACTTGTTAAAAAATTTCACAGATGGTCTTTTTGTTCGTCAAGGCAGTCACGTGCCGAGATTCAATGTTTTTTGTGCAGTTGCGACAACTGATTGAAAATGCAAGGCGAGCTCTGAGCTCCAATCAAGCAGGATTGTGGCTAGGAGAGCAAGGAGTGTGAATGAATTGGCTTCGTTGCGGTTTTTACGGCTTATTAAAATGTGATGCATTCATTGAGTTTGACAAGTTTGAAAGTAATATTATAATTACATGAAATTAAGAGGAGTTTTTATGGATTAAATGTGATTATGACTTCAGAATGATACTTTTTATTAAACCAAAAACGCAAAATTTTATTTGAAATTGACTGATATATTTTTCTTGTTGTAGTTCATTCCTTTCGATTACCAATATCTTTTTTTATATCTCTTTAAACATTTACGGGGGGTCATAAGCCCATTTATTCCGTATTATCCGCCTTAAGCTAGCAATCTGACACAATCTCTGTGCATAATCTGCCTGCCAACCAACTCCACAGCCGGATCGTAAATGTCTAAATATCTTTGACCAGCAATTACGCCCCTCTGTAGACTTGGGCTTGGAGTACAAATCAAATTACCCAACTGCAACAAGACAAACTCCAGCAACACCCTCTAGACCCTCCTCCCCTCCAATGCGAGTGTGTACATATTTATATGTACATTACATTTAAACATTTACCTGTACATTTATATGTAAATATTTATATGTACATATGTACATTCTTATGTACATCCGTATAAATGTTTATAATTTGTAATAACTAACAACGACCACCAGGTGGCGTTCTCGTAAGCCTCTAAGAAACAATATTTGTGTAAAAAAAAAATTAAGAGACAAAGAAAAGAAAAACCAGTTGAAACGTTTAGAGTCGAGGCACATCGACACTCTAATACCCAGTTTTTTTTAAATATTTTAAAAGAGAGAAGCATATGCACTTAAAAGAGCTTTGCCATTGCACTAATACCATGCGAAAACCAAACCATGCCAAACGACAGATACTGGCCATAAGTGATCCGATTGCCATCTGTCGAAAACAGCCAACAATTTTTAAAATAACATTTGAAATAGATTAATGTGCCATTTAATGATAAACACGTACATATGTATGTACATACATACATACATATGTATATTGTGTTTAATTGCCTTAATTACTTCCGTTAAACAAAGAATGTATATAAATTAGAGTTATAGTCATATCCGATCGTCTGCACAATACATTTTTGGTTTAATTTCTGTTAATTAGATCCTCAACGAACATAAAACTCACATTTGTATCAAATTGTATCTTCTTATCGAAATACCACTGCATCGTCAACATATAATCGCCAGTCGGAATGGGCAGACGCAACAGCTCAGGCTTCAGATAGAAATCCTTGACAATTTGTGGACCCTGTTAAGGAAATTTGTACTCATATTTATTAAACATTGTAAACTAGATCCTTTTCAAGTATCTTACCATAAAGGGGCACGTGTGGTTTATGTTTGTAAACTCTTTAAATAACCCGTAGATTAAATTAACAACGGGTGGAGAACGTTTTCGTAAAAACCGACAGGCATCAACATGAACGTCGACCAACCATGGCTTGTATCCATTTGCCCTTTTGAGTACTTGGATATGAAGTGTTATATTGGTGGCAGGATGTAGCACCGTCCCCTTCATATTAAAGAGCACTTTGTTCCGACTCAAAGCCTTCAGGCGACAGTTTTGGAACACAAACCAGGATTTATTGTAGCTCTCGCAGACGAAATTCGTAAACTTAAAGATGACGGCATCCTGAAATGTTGATTGCTGTACAAATGTATCTCAACCATTTATCAATAGTTACATTTAAGCCAAAGTGGAATGCTATCCAAACTCCGAAGAACACACAGGCAAATGGATTAGCCCGCATTGGATCGTTTTCATACAACTAACTGTTCTGTAATATGGGCAGAAACCAACTGGTTTTCGAAATAATTGTAAATCTCCAAATATCTGAGTATACCAGTTGATTTGTATCTTTTTGCAATTTTCCGCTTTATTGGTTGATCAAACAAAGAGATTAATATGTATGCATGTATGTACATATTCATTTCAAGCGTTTCGTGGGTCAGTATGTACATACATATGTATGTACATACAATTAGATCGATGGAAAATAAACAGGAATATGATATATAAAAATGTTTTTAAAATTCACATGTTAATTTCTGACATATGTACATTGTATGTACATATGTACATATGTAGCTTTTATTTATTTATGGGTTCATAGCCGCTTTTTTCTGGCTGTTTCATACACCTTCAAGAATTGATTATGCCCTGTACTGGTTTTCTTTAAGTACTGGGTATCAAAAATTAAAAGACCAGCCGACAATTTGAAATGTTGCACGTGCCCACGAAATTTAATGAGCACGCTAAAAAAATACAAATAAATAGAAACAACAGAGAAGGAGACATGAAGAGATAAGTATAGAGAGAGAGAGACAGAGCAAGAGAGAGTCACTGATAAAATAATTGTAGTGCATTAAGTTTTTGGGTAATTGCTTCACATAAGCCAGGTCATTAACGGCGGACGGCGTCCGCCAGATAGAAATCAACGCCTCAAACCTATTCCACCCGAAACAAACAAAAAAACAATTTAATTTAATTGAGTTTTGGGAAAAATAAACTACAAACAACTCAACTGTGGCTATAGTTGGAGGTTTTCTATGAGAAATTATCAGAGAGGGGTAAGAGCACAAGTAGAGCACAATTTAATTGAAATTCTTTCAATTCTGTTGACTACGACTTGTACTGCCACTGGTCCATAACCTACGTTAATATGGAACCCATTGACCCACCACCACCCACCGTAAACTAATGCGGAGTCTGAGTTACAGTATTGTTTTGGTTTCCTCATTTTCCCTCATTTCCTATCCGTTGGCTTTCTGTCTACTCATGCAGAAGCACTTGAACTGACTCTTCTTGGGTTTGTTTTGAAAGACATTTTCTGCTTGGGCTAGGTCATGTCTATAAGGATGAGGAAGTGTTTTCTTTTGGTCAGCATTATGGTCGAATGATGCAGAGACCTAGAAATGGGATAAACTTCAATGACTTATGAAATGTTAAAAGGAAATGTAAAGAAACTAGGTAAAGTGGAAGACAGTGGATATTCAAGAGGATGATACCATATTTGAGAGCTGAACTATGATTAGACATGCCAGTATTTTTACCTTAGAGTTTCCTCATTGGAGTTTTTACGATGGAATTTCTACGATTTACATGCTTGTGGCATATTGGATATTCCATTACCATTAATTCATATTTATGATAATGCTAAACCAAATGCTTACCTGTAAATCATAGAAATGCATTTACATACTTACATAGACATCTCTTGACCGCACTTAACGCCCTTGCAACCGGTGACTGACTCATGGCTCATACCCCAACCATCTGGTCCCCCACTCTCTCTCTCTTTTTCTCTCTCTCTCTCTCTCTCTCTTTGTCTGAACTCTACAATTCTCTCCTTAACATGACACGCAAGTTCCTTAAGCATTTGCTGCACTCATTGCAAATTCACAGCAGCAGGCACTGCCACTGCAACAGAAAAAAACTACAACAAAAGCTCCTCCATCGCATTCCTATAAATACCAACTTCACACTGACTGCGGGGACAACGGGCCTGCAGCTCCAGCAAAAAGCTGGCAAGTTTTTCTTTTATCTTTGATTGCAAACTTGAACAGAGAGCGCACCAGCAGCACCAGACAGCACCCAAGAACAGACAAGAAAAGGAATACTGGCTGGCATCAGTGGTCTTGAGTTTTTGATACCCTTTCAGATGCAACTAAATTATAGAAACTATGTAGTAAAATGTAGAACTTGTTTAGTTCCCACAGAATCCCACAATTCCTTTGTATTTTTGGGATGCTGTCAACCGTTTTAGGGGTCTCTAAACGATCGTTGCTATTGGAGTTAAATTTCAATTATGGTGATGGGATCCTGTCAGCGATCTGTAGTAATCATATCATATCCATTCATAACATATAAAATTAGCTTAATAGTATCGTCCAATGTATTCTTCACTACCTCAAAAAAATCTCAAAATCATTACACCCCTCTTTAAGGGTATTGCAAAAAAAAACTCCTTCACACAAAGGCAACCGGAGCCTTGCCAGTGCTGCCCATTTTGTAGTTTTGTCGCTTTGAGTGGAACCACATACCCACACACACACTCGGGAATACACACACATACCATACAGATGCAACAGAAAAGTTGCCTGGCAACATTTTTCTGCTCATGTTGCCAGCAACAAGTTTACGTTTCTACCTGAATCCCAGCCAGCGCACACACCTGAATCAAAGGGGCGCATGGGTGCGTGTGTATGTGTTTATTTGTGTGTGTGAGAGCATTTTTGAGCATATTTTTTTGTTGAACGTATCTACACGTACGCCGTCGTCACAGCCGCCGTCGCCGTCGGCTTTTGCTTTTTCTTGAGCGTGCCGCGCCGCGGCGTCCATTTCAAAAGTCGACAAAAGTTGGTGGCGAATGGACGCGATTAACGGATGAAAAATATTTGGTTATACCCGAGCGAGCTCTCTCGATGTATTGATACCCCCCACACGACCCACACCCCCCCTCAGTGATATTTGTGTGTGTGCTGTGATTTGTATTGCTATTTCGCTTGCTCTCTCATCGGTTTTCTCGTGTCGGTGTTTGTTCGGGTTATTTCGGGGGCGCCTGTACTTTTTCGTTGATCGAACGTGCCTGGCATTATCCCGATCCGTGCCTTTGGCATTAGTTTGCCGTTGTTGCTGTTTGTCACGCGCGCGTCTCGCGACTTCAATTAATTAACAAAAGCAACAACAACAAAATCCACTCCAGTCAGAAATCATACACAAAAAGAAAAATGTAATTCCAAGTGTCATATGCTACAGTGCCTAAAACCCGTTCTACACAACACCAAAAAAAAAAAGAAAAAAGAAAGAAAAAATCTTGCATTGACATTTTTTTTTTACACAAGAACAAGATTTCCAAATGTCTGTGCAACATGTTGCACTAAGCAAGAGCAGCAGCCAACATAACCTCTACGAAACGAAAGGAATACCAATATCATCAGAAATCACACAGTAATTTTTGCACCGCATTCCTTCCTCCTGAGAGATGGATATAGTCAGCGGCTCTGGAGCGGGCAATCAACACGTTCTGCCAAACAATCACTTTCGTCATGAATCATTTCAGCAACAGGTAAAAACAGCAGAGCAACATACCGACCCAAAACCCCTAAAGATAAACCAGAAGAGAAGATTTATAAATTAGGGGCATTTAATTTGTTAAATGTGTCCAAAATAGATATTCAAATAAAATCGAATGAATTAAAGGCTGTCATCATTATCACTCTTTACCCAAATGAAAACGTATCGATAGCCCTAGGATACCATATAGAACGTTTTCCTTTAATTATATGGAATCTTACAACAATATTTCACATATTTGCTTAAAGGAAAGATGAAAATTCATTGCCTTAGAAAGCTGAAAAAGACATTACAAAATGTCCCCCTTGCCTATACTCATCTGTTTCCATACACCATCCATCCTGGAGTAAAGATCTCCCTCTCAACTCATTAGTTAAGCCAAATCTGTTTACACTCCTCATTTGCTTTGGAAAACTCTCACCTCATCAGCAGTAAAAGAGTTAGCGGAGTGGGGGGAAGACAAGTGCCAAGTTTGCACTAAGTGAAAATGCATTGAAAAAACACGAAGAAGAAACTGTTTTTTTTCTTTTTTATGGACAGACAAAACAGCGTCAGCCCCGTAAAGGTTATGCACGAAAGAGAGTTCGAGCTAAGCAAATTGATATTTAGGCTTCAGATGCCAAAAGTTTGATAACCTCTCTAAGAAAACGGCATCGGATACCAAAACTGATATCTGCATCGTATCCATCGTATGCCTACCATTCAATCACAAAGATTGCCTTTTAATAGCAACGAAAATCGAATGAAAATCCGAAAAGAAACTGTTAATTAGCATTCGAGTGTGTAATTTTCACATGGCCAAAGATATATAAAATATCAACAAAAAAAGCCAACAAATTACTGCAACTAGAGAGGGAGATGGAGAAAGAGCGAATGAAAGGCCGAACTTTTGTTGCAACTGTCATTACGTTCCTGCAACCTGTTGCTCGGACGATTCACTGCCTCTGACTCTGTATCTGTCGCTGGGGTAATCAACCAGAGAGCCCCCAAATGAATTTACGAGTATGGGCAAGGAAAATACGATGCCAATGGGAGTGGAGTGTGGATGGTGGAGGGAAGTGTGGGGAGAAAAACTACCAGAAAACTTGTACTCGTAAAATTAATGAACTTTTCGAAAGTGAAACTTTTGATGAAGTGGCGCTTTTATCCTTTGTATATGAATGTTAAACACTTTGAATATTTTAAATGTTAGAGATATGGAAATTTTTAAAAGATATCAGGTTATAACAGTATAGGTTGGAAAGTGTTCTGATGTCTTGCCAAAGATCATTCTCTAATAGAAAAGAGTCTGATAAATATTAGTGTGAAATGAGTCTCCTCTTTGTCTCTGAATATTTACATGCCTCACTGATTATCTTGAGTGCTCTACAGAGACTGCAAGGTAGAGATCTGCTTAGCAGAGAACCATTTTGTCACCTCTTTCTCACATACCAACTGCACTCTCCTCTCACAAGCTTGGAACCCCCTCGAAACCCCGTCTCTTGGGTGGAAAAACTTGACATTGATGACAGACTAGTAGTAGACTAGACTTTGTCTCTGTCCGCGGTTCCAACTATAGCTCTGGCATTCACTTTTATGTGTACATTTGTTTTTCTGTTGGCTCCAAGACCTGCCGCAATCTTTGGGTCGACATTTTGGAATGCATAATTCATGGCTACGGCTAATATATTGATTATAGCCGAGACTTGACGATGGAATTCCATTGGATTGCTATGCTATTTTTATGGCCATTCACTGATGGAATAGAGCTTTTATGGCCTGATGGCTATTTATGGGAATAACTGTGTGATATGTGATATGTATGTAGATATGGTATAGAAAGTAGAAGTTGGGGTTCCACCATAATGATAATTCATGGGAATAATAAGTGGAAATAGATGGGGAATGGTTGAGGGGTAAAATATCAACAAAGATCTAAAATCTGATATTTAAATTCAAAGAAAGTAGAACTTTAATGAGCATTATAGGCAGACATCTCTTGTTGATTCTATAGAAACTTTTTCCAATGCCAAGTTCAACCAAGAACCCCCATATTTATGAAGACATTTTGAAGCTGTGCTTAAAAACCGCAATTTATGCTCCAGCTTTGAAAGCAAATCCTTTAAACCGATTTCTGGAAAAGCAAATATACACAGAAGAGCCCCATGCCATGCCATAAAGAATCTCTACCTCTACATCGAGAGAGGAGGAAAAAAACCAGTTTTTCACATGACCATAAAGAATACCAACAACGGATTCGATCTCTGACAAAAATAAAAGACAAACAACAAAAAGAACAAGAAACACGTATTCGAAGCCCTAACACAAACACACATAAGTAAGCACACATTTACATATATCCATACACAAAAGTCTACAGAAGAATTCTCCAAGGATGATGGTGGGGAAAAGGGGGTTTGAGTGAGAATTTCCACTCGAAACTGAAACTCGCTTTGAAAGAAAGAAAAAGTCTTTAACAGCCAGAATCCAAGTCAAGTTGTTGTTGAACTGGTTTCAGATCAGAGATCAGTTAATAGGGGAGGAGGAAACGAACAGGCGAAATGGAACCAAACACACACACAATCACACCATGCCATTGCCATTGGATGTAGCCGGGCCCTTTGGAGACTTTGATTTTGGAGACTCGTACTGTCTCCCTCCCTCTACATGCGGGTGTTCAACGTTTAACCCATTGATTTATATTGGTAATTTAACGCCATTATTGTGCAGCTGCCACTCCTGACTCCAACTCTTTGACTCTTTTGGGAAAGTTATCTAACAGGAGGGGCCATGAACTGCACTGCTGCATTGAACCAGACAATTGAGTGATTTCCATGTCTGCTGTGGGGGCCAGGGGCCCTTCCCATGCTTCGAGGCAATTACCTCGCCCCCCGTCTAGCAAACATATCCCCCTGCCATAGCTACACTTCCATGGTTCGTGGTCTGTTGCCATGTTAGGCCTTCATAATTGTTTGAGCCTGCAATCAACAAAAAACAAAAAAATAGTGGAAAATGGATAAAAACTGTAACCCTTTTTCCCCCGCTATTTTCACTCTTTCCCTCGAAATTGAGCTGTAAAATTGTTAATTTAGCTTCTGTCTTGTGTTAGTCACGTGAGCTTCAAATTAACTTTGTATACCCAGTAATCATGAAGGGGTATATGGGGTTATATTATACTAGAGTAAATGAACATACACACCAACAAATATGTACAAATAAGAGAATAAAGGGTACCTGAATGTCGAGTCAGCTATGTATACTCCAACAAGAAAACATTCCGAATGGCTTTTTTTTTGCTCTTGCATTTTGATTGGAGTCATTTCGCGTGCAATTAGCGTATTCGTTCGAGGGAGTTTCAGTGGCTATTAATAAACCAAAATGTGAATGGAATTTTGGCAACAGAATGTGAATATTCCCTGGAGGAATGTTAATAATATTAGATTTGAATATTGACGACATCTACCTATAACATTATATTTTTTGTACTTTTGTCAATGGGGTTGTAGCTTTCCCTTCACCTGCTTCCTAAAGTGATATTTAAAGCCCAGTAAAACCTAAATTAGGAAACTATGAAGAGGTTTGCACAACCTTTAAATTGTTTCTTAGAAGTAATAGAAATTCAAAACAGAAAGCTTCCTACTATTTTTCCTAGAATTCATACATAGCTCATAATAAACCAAATAACCAATGTGTGCACCCACAACATGTGCATATGTACATAGTATGTATGTCTCTATGTATATCCGATTCTACATTAGTACTTACTTCCCCATTTCGGTGCTGTTCCACCTGTTTGTTCCACTTCTCACATGCAAAATTTCACACACGATATTTGTACGCAAAACGATCTTATTAAGAGTCAAGATTTATTAGCAGTTTGAAATGGGAAATCTTGAAATCCAAAGGCGACAATCTAGAAACGGCAAAAATAAGTAAAACTGGATTTCAAATTGTGGGGCCAGTGTTGGGGTAACAAAAAACCGTTTCGAGTCTTCGCAATGTGTGTTGCATAGTTTCCAAGACTGAAAAAGACTTTAAAATCTTACCAGATATAAAATAAGACATGTAAAATGCGTTGAAAGCACCAGCTCTGTTGCATTTTGTGTTGGGGCAAAAGACTTGTTTTTTGTTTTTTTGGGCTTACGAAACCAAGCAACAAACCAAGCAACCAAGCAACGAAACCAAAAACAGTAAGCTTTGAAGTAGCAGCAGCCACATTGATTAGGAAATGAATGGCAGCGATTTGTAGTTGTATCTTTGCAGTTTCCAGATACGAGCAGCAGCAACAGCAACCAAATGAAAACTTCACTTGACATGCTGCCTGCCCCCAAACCGCACACCGCAGCGGTGCACACACCGCACCCAGTTTCAAATTCTTGCCGATTGATTCATAATGAAGAAACCTGTTTGGATTTTTAACAAGAAATGCGGAAAGAGTAATTTATTGAAAACGAAGTTTTTATACTCTTATGCATTTTTTTGAATGTCACGCAAGACGCAACTTTAAAGTATATTTTTGCAAATAAAAAGATAGTAATATATTTTATATATAAAACACACAACTATAAAATACTATCATTTTATTTCAATGAAACATAATTACAACAAAATCTCAAGGAAACCAACAAATTGGCGAATATCATAGTGCAATAGTTTTGAAATTTAAAAAAAAATGGTTGGTTACTCTAGGAACATAAATGTGCTAAAATGTAACCCATTTATTTGCAGACCCAAAAACACGAGCCCTACAAATTTGATAAATGAAAATTCGGAAAACAATGCACCCGATTAGGGCATATAAAGTGACAGCACTCTCATGTTGCATAGTTTTCCAACTACTCACTCACTCGATCGCTGTCTGTTCAGTCGATCAGTTTCTGAGCAATAAGGTTCTTCTGGGTGTGTGTGGTGTTTCCATTGTTCTCTTCACATCAAATCAGGCAGAACCCTTCACAGCACACATTCCGCAGTCCACACAATCAACGACTCCACCTGTGGTTTTTATGTCTACCACTTCGACCCTCCATATTTGCATTCAATTAATTGCGTTCTTTTCTTTTGTTTGGCTTTCTTTAACTCATAATTCCATTCCTACCCAATGATTCATTGTATTCCCTCACCTCAAATGACGATACAGACACTTGTAATTGTTTTATTTTATTTATCCTTTCTTTTCGGTTGATTCAAAATATTTATGCATTTGTCTGATTTTTCGCCATAAATATTATTATTTTTCCATGCCATTTCCACACTTTTTCTGAATTCTGAAGCTGTTGAATGGTGATAAAAAGTAATTGCCTTTTTCACTCTTTGCACTGTCTGTGACAGAATGGGGGCGGACCGACTGATGACACACAGAATATACAATTATACAATTGAAATTCGATTGGAGAACAAATGCGGTATTCGTATCAAATCAATTTGAGCCCTGTATGGCCATGCAATGTGATGTATGTACCATCAAGCGTGTAAAATAAAAGCTTGTATTTATCATATTATATTTTACGGATATCTGTCTAACCACACCTATCTCTTTTAACTTTATTAAATTTCGTTATGGGACATTATCTTCCGACAATTGCAATTATGCACACCTTAATGATGACTTGTGTGGGTTCAATTCGATTCGGGGTTTTCCGCATGCAAACAGCAAAATGTCAAAGTTGAATTTGATTTGAATTCATGGGAACATGTGGGGCAGAATAGCATGTGAAAGTTGGCGATATTTAATCCCAAAGCACAACCAGAAAGTAAGCAAAAAGCCATCAGGGCTAACAAGCAATTTTATATGCAAATCAATCGCAGATTGAATAAAACATCAGACAAGAGCCACTGAGAAAGGGTGGCAGAGGTCCCCATTTAGCCAACTGATGAACCCAAAAAAACCCAAAAAACAGTGCCCAAAGAGCAAACTCCGAAAGTCTGTGGAAAGATTCGTTGCGGTCTTTCTGCGAATTTTAATTCTTTTATTTGCGTATTTTTATGGATTTACGTACGCATCTCAATAATCTGAATCTTTTAAATTGGAATTTGAATACAAAGGCCAAAAACTAAAGATTGATTGTGTTGTGAGAAGAGATATTTATGATGTTCATCCAAAGCGACGGAAATAAAAGGGAGATATTTATGGTAGACTCTTGATATTATTATTAGTTATAATTCGAATAATTATTATAATTATTTAACATTTTGCTTCTGTTTTCTCTCCCTCTTTTCAGGTGAGTTAAACGTTCTTTTAGAAAACAATTTTTCGCATGCCCTTGGGGGGGTTTCAGCGTATTCGTGAGTATGAATAATTTGCAGCTTAATTAGGGGAGCGCAGACTGGATCTCATTATGGATGGATAGGCTTTGGAGCTGCAGAACTCTCTCATGCATTAAAAATAATAGTTGTTCTTTGGGGAGGCAACATTTTCCAGTTGACTTCCTCGGATAAATATTTTCATGGAAAATTGCACTTAATTGTGTGCAGTTTTTGTCCCCCAAAAAAGGAATCATTCAGATGCATCCAAAGGTGTGGACAACCAATGATCAAGCATGAGGGAGTATATACAATGTTGTGGTGCACCAGTGTACAGTGTGGTACGAAATTATAAACACACATGAAACACACATGGGAAATGCAAGTCTATGAAGGCTAGCAACAAAAATAAAGCCCCGAGCGATGTTTAATTTAAGTAGAATCCATACATATCATGTAACTTAACACTTTTAATGATTAATTTAAAAAAGAATCCAATCCATCATCATATTTCTGTAACACACTGTACCATTATAAATTAGCATGGACCGTCCCGTACTGTACTCCCCCGAACCCATGTCAATTATTTTTACGTGTGTGTGACGTTTATCTAAAGTGACACCGCGCAGCCATGCAAATTGCACATAAATCGATTGTGTGGGTATCGATAATCGCTCTGTGATCCGTGGCTGTGGCTGTGACTGTAGCTGCGGCTCTATTTCTACTTTTTGCTGTGGTTGCGGCTGTTGATGGCTTGCCACATAGTTTGCATTTATTACAAACGAGTAACATTAAATATTATGGATTTTTTCCACTAGACTTTTTCTCTCTTGAGCCGCAAATTGTTGTATTTTTGCGTGGGTATTTCGTTTGCAGCTTTCGCGTCGTGTCGAGCACTTAATTGCTTGATAAATGCAGAGTATGGGGGAGAACAAATGAAACGAGTGATTGTCCAAACAATCATAAATAAAATACTCTTTTTGATATGGAGAACTAATGACATATGTATGTACATATGTATGTATGTATGTATATAAAGTATACAGCTGGTAATGGGAATCCGAGTGGAAATGGGATGTATTAAGGGGTGTACTGCAGAAATCGAGTGCTAGCTTATTTTTAACAGCTTAATCTCAGCTTGATTGCTAAGCCACTCCGTGAAATACCGCCCCCAACAACGAGAGAGCTCTAAATCTAAGTTTTGTATCTATTTTCATGCTTCTACCATATTTTTATTCCTAAATATCTTGCATGTGCTTCTATTTCAAGTCTCCAAAAGGCCTCTCCGTCTAAAGGAAACTTCACCTTTGCCCCACTTTTTTCTCTGCTGCTGCATTCACTGATTAGAATGGAAACATAATGATTTCGATTCAGAGACATGTCAGAGGCGGCGACAGTCTGCCGGTTCCTGTATTCCTTGTGGCACTTCACATGTTTCCTTTGGGCTATGCCTCACTCCTCTGAAGGGGAACTGCTTGCTGTTTGCCTTGGAAAATTACACACTCATTTTCAGAGTGTTTACTTTTTGCATACGAGAGATGGTTGGGAAGGAGTGGTGTGAGGTTATACATGTATCCTGCTGTATCCCATTTCCTGTTTACCCATCGCTCCGCTACCATTGCACGGAAAAAGAAAAGAAAAAAATGGAGTAGGTGTTTGCTCTGGGCCATGGATGAGATAATAGAACAAGAACCAGAACAAGCATTGTGTGAGGAGGATGTGTGTTTGTGCTGAAGATAACACGTCGGGACAAGTGAAAGGATGCTCGAGAGCGCTTATGTGTAGTCCAACAAATGACAATGGACACGGAACACGCCAACGGATACATTTGCTTGGACTTTAAGGATTTGTTGGGTGCTGAAGCTATTGATCGAAGGGGGATTGTGCTTTGGAAGTAAAGCTCTTAAGGGAACATCGATTTGAGATAGGATTTAAAGATGCTTAATTCATTCGATATTTTTGAAACCTAAATGTGAAATAACCCTTAAACAATCAAGAAAATAACGTTTCAATCGTGCCAAATTCTTAGGCTTAGGATCCTCTAATCTTCCATTAGATCTCTCAATCATTGCATTTTCCCTAGTGCCATCGTATTTCAAACGATAGAAATCTATGATGAGAGGCATTTCCCCGCAACATACTCATGCGTAATCCTTGCTGCATGACTGACCCAAATACGAGTACACAGCCATAAAGGTCATTTCCATTAGGCACATTCCAAAACCTACGAGTACGAGTATCTATAGATAGGTACATGGATACACACTTGAGAAGAGGGCACAATTCCAAGTGGCATTCATTGTATCCCCCGGGGTGAAGAAGGGCCTCTGCGTGGCACGCATGCGCACCATAATTCAAACACATGAAGAACGCACTTTTCTTGCATTCGAAAGAGTAGGGGGCAGTTCACTCCATAGCGCTTCCTCCTCTGCCTAATTTATATACATACATATGTACATATATGCATGAACGTATCTATGAAATCTAGAGTTTTGTAGTTCAAGCACGTACCACGCACAAAACAAAAGAAAACACTCGACACCGATAGGAATTCTTAACAGAAAAAAACCAAATGTCTATGGAAAAGTGTGCTTGCTTTTGGTTCGAAATTTGGACGAGTATCTGAAAGATACTGTGATAGATTCTGTGTGTGTATGTGCTACAGTTTAAGTATCATTTCAATATGTTGGCTTTAAAGTTGGACAGCGAAAACATTAACACGTCGCGACGGCATAAAACTCGTTAAATGTTCCCAAAAGGATACTCTAGTGGGGGCAACAGAAACAACAGTAAAGCCAAAGCCACTCAGACGCATCATTTGGACTGGAATGGCAACAGTGCCACATACATACATATGTACATACACTGACAAAATTGGATGTTAAAAATAGGGTATTCAATGTGAAAGTAAACTTTGTGAAGGACTAATTATTATAATTTCTAATCAATCTTTCGATTTGATTTTTATTTGAAGCTTGGTTGTTTTTCTTCACAATTTCTTTTGTTTTTCCCTTAGTGTATGAGTACTTGCCACATCCACACATCAGTGTCATGGAATATGCAAATGTTGTTATTGAAAAGCGCTTCCCCAAAATGGCCTCGACATGTCAAGTGGGCGGAGGAGGTCAGACTCAACCTCAGCCCTTTTCCGCCTCCTGCCTGGCCATTACCTCCTTCTCCGACCCGTCACGTGGCCATTTCACTCGCTGTCGTCTGCTCCTCTCCCTCTCTCTCCTACTGCTTCTCCACTCATCATCACAGCCCACTCTTTCGACTTGTTAATCGTCGCAGACAAGTCGTATGTCATCTACGTGAGCGGCAGGACAACGTAACCTCCAACCTCCAGTTGTTGTTGTTCTTCCTGTGGATGTGGATGTCCTCCCACAATATCACTTCCGTGCCAGCAGGACGATGGTGCAACAACAGAGACTAGCAGATGAAGGGGCGCATCAGGGAACATTGTCGCTTAACACCCAGACAAGAGGGCAGATGGGAGGATGGGAAAGGTAGACGTTCCAGCATGGGTTCCATCGCCATCTGACTTGCATACGAAAGTAGCCTTCGAAAGGGGTCACCATCTGCCGATATGCATTAGCACTAATATTTGACAATATGGTGATTCAGACAAAATATTATGGAGGGCTTAGGTGTTAGCTCTTTAATAACTATAATTCAGAAGAGGATTCTTTGGGGAGTTTAAAAATGTTCAACCACAGAGAAAAACACAAAAATACTCCTAGCCTGGGGGTATTCATGGACTGTACGTGCATCATCATCAGCTTTAAAAAATGACAACGTCAAAAACCTACTCCTAAAATCCCTTTATCCTCAAAACTTATTTACTTTGAGGTTCGTGTCTGGTCGATGAAGAAAAGTAACAAGGGGAAGGGGATAGGAGAAAGCACGAAAGAGGTGGGAAAAGAGGAGAAAGGAAGTGGAAAGAGCGTAGAGAATATAGTAAATACAAAAGGAAGTGGGGGTGTGAGAAGAGTACGGAATATTTGGCAAATACCAAATGCAGCAACTTTTGCCAAGTTTTTTTCATATCCTGCCACTGCAGAGACAGGAAGGGAGAGGGAAGAAAGGAGAGAGAGAGGGAAAGGCGAGGGAACACTTAAATTAAAATTGTCATGGTTGATTGCATTTCCGTGCCTGTATTTGTATGCTGTATCTGTGTGTTCGTCTGTCGGTGTCGATGTTCGTATGTCTGGATGCACACAAGAGTCAATTGTTTATCAATTGAGGTACACCAGAGAGAGAGCAAGCGAGAGGAAGAAAGAGAAGCCTCTACGTATAGTAGAAACAACCACTACTCTTCTAGGGCTCTGTGTGTTGTGGAATATGTTTTCTATAGATTACCATCCACACACAAGGCCAGGTCTTGGTCTTGTCGCAACATGTTTAAGCCAGAGGATTGGGTTGCGATGGGATGGGGGAATTGTGTGCTCTTTTTCTGTACCTGAAATGACCCTTGAGAACCTTTTTTCTCTGCTTGAATTTGTGCCTTGAATTTCCCCTACCTGATCGATCCATCGAACGCCTGGGACTGTACAGAGCGAGACTAGAAAAGAAATAGATTAAAAAATCATTAAAATGTTGATAAATTGTGTGCAAGACGGAGAGCCACGCCACAGAACGAAAGAAAAGGTTAAATCGAAAATCCCAGTAGGTGTTGAACAAATTAAAGGCTATTATTTAGATCAGTGAGAGAGAATCTAACTTGAGGGCATGCCCCATGATTTACGAGTGTCTGTGAAAATGGGAGTACTATGGCTTGAACCCTGAACTCCACTGAAAATTCCTACAAGTCTGAAGCATCCCTGAAACAGCCCCAACAATATTTGGCCATTGTTTTAGTGGCTATTGAATAACTATTGAATGTGAGCATGTCTTTGGGTTCTGTTTGTTTTTTGGCATGGAGTTCCCCCCACAGAAAAACAACAAGAAATTCTACTTTATTGAGATTCCAGACTAGAGTTTCCATTGTTTAAAGGCATTGGCATCATCAGGGCTCTCTGTTTCTGTTTTTGTGGGTATTGGCAATGGCGTCAGAATCGCTTACATACATATGTATGTATATTCTACTGCCATGTTGATGTTGAGGAGTGACGACTGTGCCTGCATATGGAGCTAGAAATGGGAAGGGGAATGGGAACTGCAGAACTGGAGAGCTGCCTCGGTTGATTTGCTTTTAATTTTGCATAAATATTCGAGGGGTGTGGGAATGCTGCTGCCTGTCAGTTGCAGTCTCCCGTTGCTGACAGCCAGCGAGAGTCGTCTGCATAGTGGATTACATACTATATACTACCATATTTTACATATATGAATAGCAATCTGCACACACAGAGATACACTGCAGAACTCTACCCCTGACACTCTTTTTTTGTTTTTCTTTCTGCTTCGTATTTTGTCTTTAAAAATTCATGAATGCAATACATTTTCTGCATAGTTTGCACTTTAATGGATATGTATACAGACATATAAAATTTAATTCACAGAATTTTCCTCTCCACAGCGCTTAATGGAGAGATCTTTCTGTCGCCGGGGTCTCATGTTTGTCACTTTAAACGTTTAATAAGCGAACCTCTTGATTGAATTAATACGCTCTCCATTGTTGCCCCATTGCTCCAATGCACATGATCCCCCATAGATCGGAGACGACGACAAAGATAGGACACAGAGAGGCAGAGTTAATTGAATTGAAGTTGGAAGATGTCTGCTCCTCAAGCTGTGAACTTTTCAACTTGTTTTCTTTTGCCTTTGAAGTGTCTGGAAAAACTGCGGAATAGATGCAGAAATCTGTGAATGTAAATGTATTTATGTAAATTAAGATTTATTGCATCGATTGAGGAAAGTGTTGGATGAATCGCTTGTTGACTTTTCTCCATAATCGAATTGAACTGAAGAGTAGAAGAGTTTTATTTGGATTCAGAATCAGGAAGTGAAGATTTTTTTGTAACAAAGAGTTCTACAATTTTCAATGTATGATGAAATGTTGAAGTTCTTGACTTTCCCATATCTATTCTCTTATTTCTCCTTTCGATTTTCAATTTATGATGAAATTCCTGCCATTATTTGATCTTGTGCCAGCAGGGTAGCTCCTTCTTTTGATCCTCCTCAAAACACATCAAACCGGATCATTTTTCTTGCATTCTCGACTGCGCCGCTCCTCTGTTTCTACCACACCAATGAGTTCCACACGCACACACACCACGAGACATCAACACATTCCACTGACCCGCAGTTCACAAACAAAAGACCCCATATCTTCAAATCTCTTTCATGCACAACTTTTATCAAATATTTTCTATTTGCCAGAGATTTCTTTCACATTTTTGTTTACATTTTCGTTTTCGCTGCCGCCTTTCCGGCCGCCTTTATGACAGTGTGCCTATGTGTGTGTGTGGATTGTGGATTGTGGAACTCAAGCAGAACACACACAAGCATGCAACCACACTGTCTCTCTGTAAGTGTGTGTTTGGATCGCATTGAGTGTGGAACTGGCATCCACATGGATGGTGGATGGTCGCGTGGAGTGTAGGTATAAACAGTTTCCAATCGAGTTTCAGCCGTTTCAGCCGTTTCAGCGGACACTGCGACGGCGCGACGTATCTGATAGATTCGTGTATTCACGGGCCCCTCTGCATATCTCTCCCTCTCGCTGTGTTTGTGTTTGTTCATTTTAAGAATGTAAAATGTTAATAAGCTTCGAAGACCACCAGCTGTTCCAAAGAAGCAAGTGACATTCCAAAACCAAAATATAAAGATACTTTGTATCGAAAATACACAGTGTAAAGAAAACGATAATCTAGACTAGCAACAAGGGAATGGCAGTGGCTTTTCGGGAACCGGGAAGCAGAAACTGACTGCAGCGTGCAGTGGAAAATGCGCTCAGCGAAGCGCAGCTGTGAGGCGCGAAATGAAAAACATTTCACTTTCGGTGCATCCAACAGATACAACGCTACGATACGATACGCGAAACGAAGGCAAAGGCAAAGGCACAGGCAATTGTTGTTTTATTTTGTGGCGCTCCAAATTTGCACAGCAAACTCAGAGGCAGATCCCAGTTCAGTTTCAGCTCCCTTCCCACCCAGCTGGTCATTGGCTTTTGCCACTTGGTGGCAGGCAGACACGTACAAAAAACCTTTTGTCGATGCAAATGTTTCTATAAAGAAATGCCTTTGTCTGGGGCCTGCCACTCTCAATGATCCAATGAGATAGATTTTGAATCTATCTATCTACATATATATTTTAGTTTCATGCTAATTTGTGCCAACTCAACACCGATGTGCCAACACACAAATGTACACATATAAAAGTTGATACTCGCAACAGAGTGCAAAGTATCTGTACTACGCGATGACGCCTCGCCAAGATATTTTGTGTCGCCTGTCATTTGAATATGCAAATTATCTGAGAGTAAATTCCAAAGTATAAGAATCCAAAAGGCAAAACGAAAACGAAACCAAAAAACTTCAGTAGAAGTTGAGAATATATATTAATGCAAATAAATATAGTATTTATGGGAATTCTGTGTACAGATATTGCAAATGCAAATTCATAACTAAAAGACTTAACATTAAGTGAAGTTGAAGTGCAGTTGCTATGGAAATGATAATCTAAGAAAATTTTAAAACCTAATTAAAAAAGAAGTCCGTATTGCAAAGTAACTTCTAACAAAGTAAAATTCAATAAAATATTTGTGTATATTTATAAATCACCATCTCAGTGTCAGTGCAATCAATCTACGGGATTTTTCATATTTAATTGTATAAAAAAACTACGAATATACATATGTACATTGTATGTACATTGTTAAGCAAACACCACATTATTCATGTGCTCTCTCGTGTTAACAATTGAAAGTGACATCAGCCTTTCGCCCGCCGGTTGCCTCTCACAGAAACTTTATTATCGCTAGAAAAACAAAAACCTTTGAATATGTATTCATATTTCTCTTTTATTTTGCCCCCTCGTTTCTTGTGGATAATACCCTCGACATATGTTTTATTTTGTGTGCCTTGTTGTGATTCCAGCTTCGCTGCAAAAAGTCAACAAATGAAACAAAAATAATATTACACTCTCTATAAATACGAATAAGCCATACGCGCAATGCCAATTAAGTGCTTAAATTAAGTTACTTTGATTCGTTCAAAGTTCCATTCGTTAATTGTGTGTGTGTGGAGAAACACTTTTCATTTTCATTAAAAAAATGAAATTTCCGGATTATGTTCCAAACAACATGTTGGTGGTAAGCATACAAAAGCAAGAGCACAACAACTTATTTTTCCTTATAATTAAACGCCATTAAATGCCAGGGGTGTGTGTATAAAATGGATAATAAATCTTAGGGCCTGTGACTTAAACTATGACGATGAGCCCAACAGCACAACTATGTAGATAAAACATCTGATGAATGCTTTAGATGCGGTAGACGAAGGTTGCTTTACACAAGTTGAGGTCTCGGGAATGCTGGCAGGGAGTCAAGGTTATTATGGGCATGGGATTGTGGTTTATTATGAGATAATACACGGGAAACTTCTTACACAAAACTTCCAAGAGATTTCTTCAAGCAGAGTTTGGCTTTCTCGAAGTTCTCTTAGGCCTTAAGCTTAAGGCACAGAGACAGAAGTTTCGCTTAATGTACTTCCAAGTACAAATACTCGAACAGACCAAGTATTTCTTTCTCTAGTTCTCATATTTTAAAGGGGTTTATTGTAATCGAACTCAGACTACAGTCTAACAGGAAACTTCTTTAAAAAATATAATTTTTCTAATGTTCAAAAGTTGTTTCTTACATAATTTGTTCAAAGTTTCCCCAAGTTAGCGCGATTCTATAGGCTTGATTATACAGGAAACTCTTCCTCCTCCCAAAAAAAGAAGCGCTCTCTCTGTGCACATCGTATGACAAGATTAATTATGAATATGTCTACTCGTATGGGTACCCACCCTTCTCTCTATACCCCTGGAACTCCGCAAAGAAAGTTTTTGCCTGTGTGTGTACCCCATTATATTTCCAACTAATTTCACTTGCAATTAAGTTAATTATAATTTTACCGCCGCCGCCCCCACACCAAAATGCACCCAAAAACTCGGTCAAAATCGTTCATAAATCTTCTTTTTCATGTTGGTTTTTGTATGTATTTCTCTCAACGAAGCATAACCAAAAAGAAAAAAAATACTCGTATTTTGGAAAATCTTCTCCACGGAACAGATGTGGAGTCAGGCAGCAGTCTGATGCAAATTCATGGATGCATGCCATCCATCCCAGTGCTACACCTGCAACAGATGGGGAGCGAGACTCTTTCGAGACTGCAACTAAAATATACGCAGCTATATAAATGTTTTAAATATTTATAAACCCCGTTCCAACTGGTAGAGCCCACGCGACCAACACAGCTTTTTGTTAGTTAATTTCGTTTATTGTTTATTATTTTTGTTAGTAGTTTTTTTGTGTTTGTGTAGAGCCGTGCGTCTTTCGTCTGGCGGCCCACACATGAAATGCTACGCTTCTCTACCAAAATTTTGAAATTGGATGCGTCTGTTATTATTATTATTTTTCAGGCGCCCACCTGGGACCCAGGCTTTTTGCTTTATTTTTTGGTCGATTTTTTTAGGGGATTGGCTGCCTGAATGACAGATTCGAAATTGATTGCAAGGGGCAGGCATGAAGTGGTAGTGCCACGGATTCAAGTGAATCATGCTGAATGCATGCCATGTAGCAGTGCAGGAGGAGGATTATTTGGAAACAACTCTCGAATTGGGATTTGTATTTAATTGATTTACTTTTTCGTTTTATATTGGATTTGTGTAATGGTTGAGAGATCTCTCAATTGAGTTTAACAGGCGGGGGGCTGTAGATATTTCTGTATGGTTTCCGCCCTGCCTCATGGCACCTGCTGTGAGGGCAAATGATGTCGAACCCCATATGAAGTTGTAATTTCAGGTGGGGTGCGCCAATGTGGCGTAGAATTGCTGAAATTGTTGTATGTGGAACGAGTAAATGAATTCCAATCAAACAAGTGTTTAATGCCAGGCTGTACGTCATTCAATTACAACGTTAGTCAACACTGAAAGGAGTATTGTTGAAGGGATTCAACAGTTGAAAGTGGAAGTGGGTTTTTAAAATAAAAATATGTTTAAAGGAATTGGAAATACAAATGTTTGTCCATGGCCATGCAATCTATTGTGTGTTTTCCTCATAAAATTTAATTAAAATACTCAAAAGATTAGATAAGATATGATATGATCCCCCAAGCAACAACCCTTTTTACTTTTAGGGCTTGGATTTAATTTTCATTAAAAGATAAAGAATGAAAGAATCAATGAATATCAACCAAAGTTCTTACCCGATTCAAGCTGTATGCTATTAATATAAATGATTCGTTTAATTTACATTTCCATTCATTATTTGCGTTTATTCCACATGAATACTCCCTTATTCATTCAATCTGCATATCAGTTCTTTTATTTTCATTCATAACTCTCGCACTCTTTCACAAAAAACTCACACAATCAGTAAACACTCTCGTGTTTGGGCTTTAGCTTTTCATTCATAGAATTTTCAAATAAAAATCAATACCATAAACAAATCATTCGCGTCTTTATTTACGAGCAGTTTAACCTTTTGTCCAATGCAGAGGAACACACAAAAATGTGTAAAAATACAAAACAATTCCAAAGAGAGTCTCAGCAAATGCATAAACAGAAAACAAACAGCGCTACTACATCCGCTTTTATCTACTTTTATTTATATATTTTATGGGTATTATCTACCCCTTTTACGCCCATACCCATTCCATTGGCTGCTACTGGTGGATGGAACCTGTGGGGCATAAAATCGTTGTTCTGTTTGAGTGCGTGGATGAGGGCGGGGAATGGGGAGGGGGCCCTTTGGGATGGGCAACAGGTCGTTGAAAAACGGAAGTCACATGTGCATTTCCGCTTGGATATGCATCCATCATTCCTTAACAAATTCCAATTAAAATATATTGAAATAAATTGGGAAACCATTCAACTGATTTCTTTTGCATTTTTGTGTACTCTTTTTATTCATATTTTCCATTATTTCTTGTTTTCCAGGGTGATCGCACCACATGGGAATATCACACTGTTTCGGTGACCCGAGTCCCTGGCTATGGCTTTGGCATTGCCGTTTCCGGTGGACGTGATAATCCCCATTTTGCCAACGGTGATCCCTCGATAGCTGTGAGCGATGTGCTCAAAGGTGGCCCCGCCGAGGATCGTTTGCAGTAAGTACTCCTCCCAAGGATAGTGGCTATGTACATCCCATATTTATCCAGTGACTAGACACAACTGACCCCCTCTTTGAGTCTCTTTTTGAATGCATTTAAAGAAAGACAGCAGGAAACTAATTGTTGCTCTGACATGAGTCTTGAATGTGCCCCGCATGTTCTGCAGGTTGATCAACAAATAAACTGCAGACTAAGCATTTCCTATGGCCACAAGTGACCCCACCCCCACCCTCTCGTTGCTTAATGAGCATTTCAAAATTCTGGACACGCTCTCTTGGCTCAATTGACAAACCATCACATCTCTGACATCGTTAATCTTCAGCTTAGAACCGAACCTCTTGCCACTCCTTCAACTCACGTAGCCAGAGGGCCCCACCAAAAAAAAATATAATATATAATTAAACCAACGCCTCGACAGCGCGACTGCTCGACAGCTGCTCTGTGCTTAAGGTCTCTGTTTGTCCCCAAACTCTCAGGTCTCTCGGTCTCGTCTGTAGCTGTTTTTCTTGTTGATAATAAAAATTCCAAAGCGTTTTTCAATAGTCGAGACAACATGCCGCAGACCTGATCCGAGCACCGGCCTGGCCCTTCTACTTCGCTTCGTGATTAAAAACTTGTCATAATCTTTTTTCCAAAGAAACTATTTACACCGACAGACAGGCCGGCAAACAGACAGACAGTTTGAGAACAATTTCTGGCTTACCTGCCGCAAACATTTTCAAAAGGAAAAACCCGCTGGCTGCTGGCCTGGAAAAATATTTGTTAAATTAGGCCCAGACCAGATCAGACCTTGCCGGAAAGCATGTGATGGTGGTGGGGTTCATTACGCCCCATGTTTCACTGTTAGCTGTGTTTTCCCAAACCCCACGACGAAGACTAAAACTCAGAGCAAGACCATTCCAAGCCACATTTGCCGCATTTTTGCACAGCTTAATTGTTAAGCCGCTCAGTGGAGAGCCACAGCCAGAGCCACAGCCAGAGCCATAGCCAGAGCCAGGCCAGACTCAATGGTTCCAAACCGAAAGTAAAACGCGGCACATATTTCCTCCACTCCAATTCACTGGTTTTAGTGCCTCACTTCTTTCTGCACTTGTGGACAACTTAATTATGGTTATGTTTCGCCTCGAGACATGCAATTTAATGATGGAAATTATTAACCACTTTGTCTGGCAATAGCAAACACCGAGAGAGAACACTTTTCTCCATCTCCATCTGGTATCTGGTATCTGTATCTATAACATTTTTGTCATTAATTCGTCATGTGCTATTTGTGCTATTACTTTTTCTTGTGTGCCGTTCCAAGAACGGTATGTTATTGTTCGGGGTATCTTCCATAGAAAAACATTCGGAAGCCGCTTAGCAAGTCAGACATTTGATTCTCTCTCTGTGTTACTTCTACTTCCACTTCTAGTCCGTCTAGTCATAGACGATTGTCTGTTCCTGTTTATTAGCGTATGACTTCAATCCATGTCTAACCTGAATTTCACTTTGAGTTTTCTCGAGACACGTCTCGAGACAGAGTTTAAGATTCAAGTCAGATCTTTACCTGCTGCTTTGAGGAGATTGGTTTGCCGATTCAATGATCCACAACATTCTGTGGCATTAGCTGTGGCTACTGTACTGCAGATGCACTGAGAAAAAATCATTTCCAAGAGGATTTAAATATAATATTCTATATTGTTTGGTAGAATGGAAGATCTTCTCCTTCAACTCGATCCCAAAACATGTTCTCAGGTACACAAAATATTCTACTTTCGCTCAGTGTAGATTTGTTGTTGTTAATTATGGCTGCATGTCTAATGACAGTGTAAAATGGACAAGGTCGTTGCTGCTTAATGACCTGCATATGGTCTCTATGGTATGTGGCTTGTGGTATGATGTTGGACCGTGTTGGTGGCCAGAAACCTGTATCTCACTCTCCCTGTTCTCTCTGTTGTGTCGGTCACGATTTGGCCATTAGAGCGAGGTTTACGAGCAGCATAAGATCTCTGTACCCAGCAATTACCATGCCCAGAGCTGTGACAATGCAATCCATATACCAGATACTAACGAATCTTCTATACCCTCCCCCTTTTCAGAGTCAACGATCGCATCATTTCGGTGAATGGCGTCTCCCTGGAGAATGTGGAGTATGCCACAGCGGTGCAGGTGCTTCGGGACAGTGGCAACACAGTGACACTGGTGGTGAAGAGACGCGTGCCGCTGAACACAGTCAACACGGGTCTCCCCGGAGGCGTGCAGCACCAGCACCAGCATTCTCACAGCCTCAGCTCCGTGGGGCAGCTGGTGGCCAATGGCAATGGCGTAGGAGTCCTGCCTGGTGGTGGTCAGCCGAGCGGCGCTGTCATGTCCAGCCTGAGTCAGCCCAACTCCCTGAACTCCTCGCTGGTGCAGAATGCCAGCGGGGGGCAGCCGATCAAGGTCACCCTCACTAAGGGCAACAAGAAGGACGACTACGGAGTGGTTCTGGGCTGTCGGCTGTTCGTCAAGGAGATCTCCTCGAAGGCTCGGGAGCAGCTGAACGCCAATGGCTACAGTCTGCAGGAGGGCGACATTATTACGCGCATCCACAACACCAACTGCGGGGACACGATGAGCCTCAAGGAGGCCAAAAAGATCATCGACGGCTGCAAGGAGCGCCTCAATCTCGTGGTGCTGCGCGACATCACCAACCAGGCGGCCGTTAGCCAAATGAATCTGAACAATTCGGGCCACCACCAGCAGACCAGCAGCAACATCTATGCGAGCCACCAGGCTCAGGTCTCTGGCTGCAGCAACAACCTGGAGGATGCCTATCTGCCGGGCGGGGCCAGCTACTCGTCCCAGAATCTCTATGTGCAGCCCCCGACACGCACTTCGAACGGACCCAGCCTCAATGGCAACGGCGTCCTCAACGAGGAGAAGAGCAATCTCACGCCGCGTGGCCGCTCCCGAGGACCCCTAATGGATGGAGTGTCCCTGCAGCAGCTGGACCGACCCGTCAGCCCTACCAATGGGGGCAGGGGCCGGAGTGGCGTGGAAGAACCGCCACGTCCGCCGCCACCACGCGGCACCAGTGGCGGTGCAGCCCAGGAGGACTTTTACAGCTCGAGGCGACAGCTCTACGAGGAGCGCCAGAGCGCCGAGCCACGATTCATCTCATTCCAGAAGGAGGGCAGTGTGGGCATACGTCTCACCGGCGGCAACGAGGCAGGCATCTTTGTGACAGCTGTACAGCCGGGATCACCCGCATCCCTGCAGGGTCTGATGCCCGGCGACAAGATCCTCAAGGTGAACGACATGGACATGAATGGTGTGACCCGCGAGGAGGCTGTGCTCTTCCTGCTCAGTCTGCAGGATCGCATCGATCTGATTGTGCAGTACTGCAAGGAGGAGTACGACGAGGTGGTCACAAATCAGCGCGGCGACTCGTTCCACATCAAGACCCACTTCCACTGCGATAATCCTTCCAAAGGCGAGATGGCTTTCAAAGCGGGCGACGTATTCCGAGTGATTGACACGCTCCACAATGGAGTGGTTGGCTCCTGGCAGGTTCTCAAGATAGGCAGAGGTCACCAGGAGATGCAGCGCGGTGTGATACCCAATAAATCGAGGGCCGAAGAGCTGGCCACGGCGCAGTTTAATGCCACCAAAAAGGAGATGAATGCGAACGAATCACGTGGCAATTTCTTCCGACGACGACGGTAAAATTTTCTATAATTTACTTTATCCCCCGCCAGAATTTAATTGGTTTTTTCTGTCCTCTAGATCCACTCATCGCCGCTCGAAGAGTCTTTCCCGCGAGAACTGGGACGATGTGGTCTTCTCCGACAGTATTTCCAAGTTCCCCGCCTACGAACGTGTGGTGCTCCGACATCCTGGATTTGTGCGCCCCGTCGTACTCTTTGGCCCCGTCTCCGATCTGGCCAGGGAGCGTCTGGCCAAGGATTTCCCCGACAAGTTCTCCACACCGCTGCAGGACGACGACAAGTCCGCCACCAGCGGCAAGTGCCGCATTGTGCGGCTCTCGAATATACGCGATGTGATGGATCGCGGCAAGCATGCCCTGCTGGACATCACTCCGAATGCCGTCGATCGTCTCAATTATGCACAATTCTATCCCGTGGTCATATTCCTGAAGACCGACAGCAAGCATGTCATCAAGCAGCTGCGCCACGGCCTGCCCAAGGCCGCCCACAAGAGCTCCAAGAAGCTGCTGGAGCAGTGCCAGAAGCTGGAGCGCGTCTGGTCGCACATCTTCAGCACTCAGATTGTGCTGAACGATGAGGAGTCGTGGTATCGCAAGCTACGCGACTCGATCGATCTGCAGCAAAGCGGTGCCGTCTGGATGTCCGAGTCTAAGGTGAGTCTTCACAGCAGAACAGCATATTACACTCCTAAGTTTAGTTCTAGTTGTAGTTTCACTCTAGTTGTTGTCTCCGTGTTGTTTAGTGTTGTAGTTAGTGTTTAAGTCTGATCTGTCGATGTCGTGACTCGATTTGATAACTTCATTAGCTTTTACCTTAACAATGTCTTAACTGTCCCACAACTAAAGAGGTGATGGGAAGTGAGACTTTTGATGATAGTTGGGATAAAAGGTAAAATTAAATATGCGTTGGACTTCAGGAAACTCCACCTGTAAATCAGACTGGGAAAGAGAAATAAGACAGAGCAGTCTAAAAGAGTGCAAGAGTAGATTTCATGAAATGGAAACAATTTCTAAGACAAAAAAATACGAGAAACAACCCCTTACGGCGACATTCGAATCGAGTAACAATGTGGCGAGTCATGCACAAGACATGTATTTTGTTATCCGGTTTTTGTTTAATAGGAGCTCACACACGGTTGCTATTGGTGTTTTGGGTGTTTAATCAAATCAAGATTGAGAATATTTCGAAGATTGTTAGACCATTGAAGACTATATATTAGATATTTAACGCATCGATTTTAAACTTATACTACCTACAGCTTAATATACTTGACAGATCTAAAATATTACCCAAACCTTTCCATTGAAGTACTTAAACCTAAAAGAATGATATCTTATAAGTAGAAATCTAGCAAAGCACGATTAGAATATAATTTAGAAAAAACTGTTTACAAAAATATTAAATTACTAGACCAACCTAGAAGAACTCTATCCCACCCCAGACACTTCTCTATTTTATAATACAAACATTAATGATTTATTGTAGTAATTCTTGAACTAATTTACAAAACAAATTCTACTATAACTCTATAATTTTCTACAACTGGTTATGGTCAATATTCTAATTTTTACTTTTTCAAATGTTTTTTTTCCGTTCTTTAAAACTACACCCGTACACACACACACTCTACACTCACTCTCACATACAAACCCATGCGTGCCCGTGATCGTTCTGTCTGTTTCTGGAACCATACATTATCTCGGCATAACAGTTCCCCGATTCCCCAACCGAAATGTTGTTCCCTCCCTATATTGCCCAGCCTTGCAAATTTGCCTGCTGCCGCACCTCCACATCGACTTCGACCTCTGTGCCGCGCTATAGCCAGAATACGATCCGTCGAAGTTCCCCCAGCAGCTTCTCCCAGTGCCGTAGCCAGTGCCAGACCCCTCCTCCGCCACGGCCTCCGCCAGTAGGATTTGAACCCACGAGGGTGTACCAGGGACAGCACAGCCAGAGTCTGGCAGAGAAGCCTTTCAATCGCAAGTCCTACACCATGGTGCCCATCATCAAGCCCTCCTCCTCGATGCCCAGCGGCCTAGCTGCCGCCCACCCGGCAGCTCCCATCATCGGTGGCGGCTCACTGATGCAGGTGGAGGGTAACCCCACAGATGGGGACATTGCTGGCTCCCAGTATCACAGCTCACAGCCGAATCTCTTAAGCAATAGCTTTGCCACACCGCAGCATGACTACCACCGGTCCAGCTCGAATATGAATCTGCATCTGAATGGCAGCGGCGGAAGCGGGAGCACGGCCCAATCGATGGGATATGCTCCGACCACGATTCCAGCTCCGACACCGACTCCAGTCAACCGCTATGGCCTGCGACCTGGTGCCGTCATTGAGCGCCGCAGCACGCCCTACTACTACCACGAGCTGCTGCAGAAGAATGTCTTCGATTCGAGTCTGAATCTCCTAGAGAAAAACAAGAACAGCAACCTCAAGCTGGAGCAGCAGCAGCAGCAGCCATCGTCTGTCCTCGACAGCAATGTGGTGGTGGGCAAGAGGGCGCCTATGGCCAAGCCACAGCAGCGACTGTTAAGCGGCAATCCACGGAGCAACTATGGTGGTGCCGGCTGTTACCCCACATCCTCCAGTTCTGTTAGCAATCTCCTGGGGAATGGCAATGGGAATGGGAATGATGAGGTCGGCAGCGATGGCACTTTGGTCGATGATGACGATGGGGGATGTGAGGATGCTAGAAACTTTAGCTTGGCCTTCAATAACCTCACCAATCAAATTGCCAGTTTGAACAATTCTAGCAGTAGCAGCAACCATAACAACAATCAGAACAACAACAGCAGCAACAGCAATAATATTAATAACTATAACAATAATAATAATAATAATAATGCTCATAATAATGCTGATTCCAACAACAATGTTGGCCAAAGTAACGAATGCATTGCATGAGAATCGGTGTTAATTTAGTTGAAAAGTTTGGAGGAAAAACTTCTCCCCCTAATGAATGTCTGAAATCATTCTCGTTGCGGCACTGGCTTTTCAACTGAACGTAGAATCTCTGTCTATCCTCGTAATTTCTTTGTAATTATTGCATGTAGCTGTTAATACTAAATTATTCATAAGGTTTGCCCCCAACATTCACTACCATGATTTGTGTGTAACCACCTCTGCTCGCTATTCCCTAATGTATTTTGTACATACATTAACTATTTGTGTGACTAAATGCATGTGGAGAGATCATTAATATTATGAAGCCTGTGGAGAGAAGAGTCCAGAAATTGTCATTCCATGGGATGAATTGCTTGAAAAATGTTTAGAAAAACGTAAAACGAATACTCCATGAAATTTTCGTTGCATTTATTCTTCGAAGTACTCGTTGGGAGTTTTGAATGTCTCTCGCTGTATTTATTACTCGTTTGTTTTTTCAATATACTTTTAAATACCATACTCGTTTCATTTTCCCCTAATTTCTCACCCAAAGAATGACAGTTTTTCATCTCTACCACAAACTCTCCATCAATATCCACAAAAATTATTCTCCCAAATTAAAAATTTTATATATTTTAGCCTAGGTCTACATATATCTGCAAAAATGTCCATTTACACATTTTTGCACTATATTTTTTTCGATAAAGTTGCTAACTAAATGTTTTTCGTTTTCATTTGTTTCTTTTATTTACATATCAAAAAATACCACAAAAATACCAAAAAATATACTACATCATCATGGTCATTTCCCGCTTAATCATCCCGTAAAACTCGATGCATATATTAAACCACACGACAAATAATCAAAAATGTCCTCGTCCAAACCAACTAAAATCGAAATCAAAACCAAAAATATACCAACAACAAAAAATACTCTATCCCAAAAATATCTTGTGTTCGTCCACACACACTCACACACACATCTACAAACAAACCAAATGCTTGGCAATCGAACGCAATCAATCGTCTCTCAATCAATCAATCGCATAATCTGTTATGTTTCATCAACGTTTCTTGTTGCTGTTCTTGCGTTTTATCAAATACCAAAATACCAAAAAAAATACCAAATGTTTTGGTTGCTCTCTCAACGCGTTAAATTCAATACCAAAAAATTACAACAATTTTTATTGCTAAAATATTTATAACTTACTGCCAACAAATTTGCGCCTAACCAAACGAACCTCAAAAAACAAAATCACATCCCGAAACGAACAAAACCCCAGCCCGTAGAATCCCTCTCCGATGATTTCCTATTCCCCATGACCACATCCCGTCTATCGTATGCATCAAGTCCCGAATCTGATTTGGAACTGAGTCCGGGCCCATCCGCATCATTGTCGCTTGGCAATTTGCCGCAGTTGGTGAAAGCGAGCTCAGATCCATCGATTGCCACTAATCAGGATAACTTGGATAGGGATAGAGACATAATTGGTGAAGGACTACCACCTCCATATACGGTAAGAGGCCACAAAAAAAGACAAACAGATACAACCAATCAGTTCAAGCATGCGCTTCCACTAAAACCACAAAAAAACGATCAGAAACAGAAGAAACCAAAGAACATCTCGAGTTTTTCAAGCGCCCAATCTCTAATACCATCAAAGATCCGTTTCTCAGTATCTAATCTATTTCGCAACCCTTCAATCTTCAATCCACACGAAATGCACTGGTGATTGCACCGTTCTCCAACGCAGGTACCCTACGATCATGGTGTTCCAGGGAACCCAGCCAATCGACGCCAAACAGTTGATGCCAGCAAGTACGCGATCTACGGCACCAGTGTGCCACAGCAGCAGCAGCAGCCAGGAGGAGATCCTGCCACAGCAAGACCACAGTCCCTCTATGGCATCAATGCACCCGATCTGCCACCACGCATCGATCGTCAGTCCAAGCCCGGAGATCTTCCACTAAACACTTCGGGCTCCTCATCGCGCAATGGCAGCTCGGGCGGCACTCTGGGCCGATCCGCACAGGAGCGTCTGTTCGGCAAGCCAGTGGTCCAGGACGATGTCCAGGCGGAGTACATAACCCGCAATGCCCTGGTCGGATCTGGGTCCACTGCCGATACCATTGAACGCCAGCAGCAACAACAACAGCAGCAGCAGCACCAAGCCTCTTTGGAGCGACAGGCACGCATGAACGCGGCCATGGGCAGTCCCGCCCAGCTGAAAGCCAACGGTGGTGGTGCCTCCACCTATGACAGTGTGTCCAGCTACGATTCGTACAACAATACGCAGATGGCAATGCAGAACCTGGGCAGATTGGGTCCCAATGCGCCCGACGATCTCAAATCAGTGCCAAATGCAAGGTAAGTCAGAGACAATCTTTGATTTAATCAACAATTAAGTAATTGTAATCATTTGTTGCCATTTTTTAGTGGTCGTCCCTTGCCGCCTGTTGGCCAATCGCATGATTATGGCCGCACACCTCACGATCACCGCAGCTTTGGAGGTGCCAACGATCTGAATCGCCAGAGCAGTCCAGGCAGACCTCATTATCATGAAATGAATGCGTCCCGTAATATAGGCAAGTCTAACAAACCGTTAAATCTTTCAACTCTGATCTAACCGATGGAACTTTGATTTTTCTTATAGATCCACGCAATGGCACACCACAGCGACCCTCGAATTTGGGGCTGGAAGGTAGTCCCCGCAAGCCTTTGGTGGAGACCAAAACGGATTACGGCAAATACAGGTAATGTTTGGGATTATCCTGGGACATTTATCCGCTCTTGGGAGTCTGTGTATATAGCCCTTGACTCGGTTGTAATATAAAGAAACTCTTTACTTTCTCTCTCTCCTGCTCCGTTGGTGTTTCGTTTCACTTTCGCATGCATTTCTCGATTGCGTTTGTATCTTCTTCTCTCTCTATCTCTGTATAAATATATTTATAATATGTGTCATGTCCCATTAGACGCTATCATTTACATGTGCCCCATTTGCACCATTTGCATTTAATGCACTCGCTCTCACCCACCTCGTCCAAGCTCTCGCCTGCGCCTTTTCCCAGGCCCCTGCCACTGCCCCAGCATTTGCCTCTGAATCTGCCGCTGCCCTGTGCCCTTCAGCTGAATCAGCAGCAAATCAGCAGCCATCGTTTGCGTCTGTCCTCGAAAGGAGGAGGCTACGATCGGCGACCCATAGCTGCGCCACGTCTGCATGCTTCCATGATGCCACCACCAGCCCTGTTGTCCAGTGTGTCCGCCTACGACACGCTCGTCTGAAAAGAAAAACGATAACGAAAATGCACCAAATGAAATTCCAACCTATTTAGAATTATGTTTTTCTTTTTTGAGAATTTATAGCTGATTTATCCCAAAACCAAACCAAATTCTGCCTATTTTCTTATGTACATAAAACCCTGAACCCAGAAAGTGCAATAAATAATGAATATACTCGTAATCTAAGAGTTTTGTATGCCAAATAGACCCCTCTGCATATTACATTTGAAACATATTGTAACACACACATGTCCTTATAATTATGTGAAATTCTTTTTCTCTTTCTTGCTTATGTTTTGTGCTCATCAAATGTTTTTGTACGACACTTGTCCCCCCATAATGCAATCACCCATCCACACACAACCTCAACCACAACCACACAACACGCAACACCATCCGAAAAACCACTGCAGTCGGAACAATTCCGTTTCTCAAGCGGACTACAGCAAACTGCCGAAGAGTGTGCCGCCGCCGCAGCATGGCGGAGTGGGGGTGCCACCACCGACTGTGACCAATGGCCAGACACCGGGTGGACAGATGAACGGCAGCGGTACGCCGAGCAGCAATGGCAGTGGACCCTTCAAGCCAGTGCCGCCACCAAAGCCGAAGAACTATCGTCCGCCCGTGCAGAGCGGTGGCAGCAGTGGCAGCGGTGGCACCACACCCTGGGAGAACGGCGTAAGTAAAACTGAAGGCTGAGGCTCCTCTGATTGTTTGGCTAATGTTTTGATTGCATTCCAGGACTCTGGTTCGCCACGTTCCCCCAATGGCTTCTACTATCCGCCAACACCATCGCACCACCATTATGGACAGCAGGCGACACCGGGCTCGCCCAGCAATGGACACATGCAACAGCAGCAGCAGCAGCAGGCACAGCAGCAGCCCACCTATGGCGGCAGCAATGGCAACTACGGGCAGGCGCCACCACCGCAGCCGTATCCGCCGGCCAATGGCTATAATGGGAACAGTCATCATTACAATGGAGGCAGCGGAACGGGCCCGTACATAGCACCACATCGTGGCATGCCACCGCCCATAGGTGAGCTTACAGCAATGCTCCAATTGTGCACATTTAAATATGTATATTTATGTAATCTACAGGAAACCTGCCACCGCACACACCCGAACGACATGCCCTGGATCTGGCCGGAAGTCGGGAGCAGCGTGGTTCCGCCTTTGAGCTGTATCGTAAGCCGCAAATCGGCGCCACCGCAGGGCACCATCACAATATGAGGTGAGTGGAGAGAGCATCTACTAGTCATTGCCCATCCCCTCTGATATCCCCAACAACCCAAACAAACATTCTTTGAGAAGGTCCACCAAATCAACACCCTAAAAAACCACACACACAAAAACATACAGAACAAATTTCTCTCTCTTTTTTGAAATCCTGCTTCAATTTTCAACATTTGTGTTAACGAAAAATGTTTTATATTTTTGTTATATGCCATTTTTGTAATTTACAACAAACAAACAATCAGTCAATCTGTCAGTCAGTCAGCCAATCAGTCGAATCAATCAGTCAAACAATCATTCTGCCAATATATTTCATATTTCATGCGGTTGCTGGTCATTCACATACGATATTCGATGCAAAACAAAAATTTCACACCAAAAAACGCACAACAATCGCATATATTACATCGTACAAAAATCCAAAATAATTATTGTATTTTGCAATAACCAAAATTATTAATTAACCAAACCAACCACAAAAAGCTTAACAAAATTTCCAAACAATTAAGAAAACAAATTGAAAGCGCTTCACGCCAAAAAAAAAACAAATTCAAACGAAAATAAAACATTTTTCGGGTTAACTTCTTACAGTTATTCGTATCCAAATATTTCTCTACTCTCAAAACTTGATCTGGAATTTATCTATTATATACTTTATGGATCATGCTTTTTAGCTGATGTTTTTCTTTGAATATAGTACTCGTATGTCTACTCTCAATACGTTTCTACGGGTATCTGAACGTTGATTTTAACTGCGGTGTTTGGGTTACAAACAAAAAAAAACTTAACTAACAAACAAATTTACTTAAACTTAAACGTTTGAATTACAATTGGTTACTGGTATTCCTTTTATTATCTACAGTTTTGGTTAATTTGCAAAGTATAAACTTGTATTATAACGATTCTAAGGATCTATTCACATAGATGTACAAAATGTATCAAAAATATGCGCTTGTGTGTCTTTTGGCGAAACTTTTTGCAGGAATTAAACGCGTTTAACAGCAGACAGCAATGTTCTAGGATTATTAAAGTCTGTTCCCCAATGTCTGTTAATCGATCTTCCTTCGATTCCTTGATTCTTTCAATTCCATTTGAGCTCTTTTATCCAAACTCCTCCTTACCAAAAAAAAAAAAAAAAAAAACACTGCTAACCAACAAAAAAAATCATATAAAAAATACCTTTAGCGAAATGGAGCCGTACGATGAGCGATACGATGATTACTATGCCATGCCGCCGCCAGCACCGCACCCACAGTCGGTGGGTGGTCATTCCATGCAAAGATCCCGATCAGCGCCACGCTATCCCCATGAGAGGCCACCACATGCCCAAGATCCCAACTATTATAGCCACTATGGAACGAGCAGAGGCCACAGTCAGCCCCGACAGCAGCAGCAGCAGCATCCCCATTCCCAGCAGTATCCTCCGCAACAGCAGTATTACGATGATCATGGCATGGAGATGCCCATGGCACCGCCGCCATTGCCGCCGCACAAGAAGAAGAAATCCGTGCTAAAGAGTCCTTTAGCGGCACTGAAGAATGCCCTGCTGAAGACCACGCGGCCACTGAGGAGAATGAACAGCATGGTGGAGCCAGAACGGAAGCCCAAGGGATTGCGGCGACAGCAATCGATGCTGGAGAGGGGTGTACAGAGGCCCTACTATCCAGATGAATTCCCCACCTATCCGGCTGGGTTCGAGGAGCAATCACGTCGTGGCATGATGCCACCTCACCATCAGGATCCTTATTACGCGGGGCACTATCCACCGCAGCAGCAGCAGCAGCAGGAGATGATGAACAGCACCTATCAGAATCTGGAGAGTGAGGATATCTATGGGAATATTGGAGGGACAGGGCAGCGCATGCCACATCCACAGGATAATGGCTATGGGTACGATCAGTACGATCTGTATGCGAATAGAGCGTGCATCGATCTCGAGCGCAGGCAGGCGGAGGCTGCGGCAGCTGCAGCGGCGGGAGGCAGAAACGGAGGCCGAAGGATTGTGCGTCGCCACAGCACCACCACAGCGGATCGAGGAGGTAACCAGCCGCCCAACAGGCGACCCATGGTCAATACAGGCTACGAGCAGGATCCACAAGACATTTATCAGACACGACAAGGAGCCTACATGATGCCCGACCAGAGGCGAGCGCCCAACTCTGAGGTGATGACCCGCAGACGGTTTTATCCGGGTGCAGCCAACGAGCAGACCGAGGAGGAGCCGCTCTACCAGTCCCGCCGCGAGATGCAGCGCGAAATGCAGCGCAATCATCTGTACCAGTCGAAGCGGGAGATGCAGGAGCGCATCAGTCAGGGAAAGCGGGACATGGAGCGAGAGTTCAGTCCACAGAGCAGCAGCCAGTCGGAGCGGGACGATCGCTCGGAGCGATCCAATTCGGAGAGCATTTACCAGAGCCGTCGGGAGGCCAAGGAGAGCGCCCTGAAGACGCGCACTCAGCTGAGGGATCAGATCTATCAGACGCGTCGCGAGGCCCTCGACAGCATGGCAGAGCCCATTTATGTGTCCAAAAGAGACGTGGGCAGACCGGCACCCATCTATGAGTCGCGCGAGGAGAGCATCCTGCAATCGCGCGAGAATGAGACCGATGAGAAGAAGGAGGGCAAGACGGAGCAGGTGCAGGTGGAGATCAATGCACAGCCGGAGGAGCACACAGAGGACTCGACTCTGAGTCGTTCGGACTTGCAAAAGTCCTCGGACACGGTCATAGAGAACCCAGCAGCAAGAGCCCCACTCGTGGAAGATGAGATCGAAGAGCATGACCAGGACGAGGAGGATGAAAAGGAATCGTCAGGAGTCGAAGCCGAAGCTGAAGCCGAAGCAGAGAGCTCCGCGGAAGCCACAGAGGAGGCGACAGCCATTGAGCATAACCAGCACAATGAGGGCATGCTGGCGAACGAGACCCAGAATGTGTCCGATGATGTGTTCGAGGCGACCGACACGGTATCAGCCCTGGCCCCGCCACCAGCTCCCAACCATCCGTTGACACCTCGCTCGGGTCGTGCTCCCTTCCACATTTCGAATATACTGAAGCGCACAGCGCCTCCGCCCAGCTCTCCCATTGGGGACAGCTGCACCTCCATCGAGACCCAGTACACCTCGCAGGCCAGCCTGCCCGTTGGCCCGCCGAATGCCACGAGCACTCCCTTCAGCAGCAGCATGTCCCTGCCGATAGCCGGACCCGTGCCCACATCCGCCCCAGCTGCTGCCTCGTCCACGAACGGACCCTTTCCCAGTATGCCCCGAGAGCCGAGCACCATGCGGGGATTCTTTGATTCCAATGGTGGCACCCTGGCCGACAAGGTGTGGCATGTCTCACTGCAGATCCCGCCCGGAGCCATTCCCGCTGGAGTGCGCCAGGAGATCTACTTTACAGTGAGCGATCCGCGATTGGGACAGGCCGTCGGCGGACCTCCGCTGGACATGGAAAATGGTTGGTCTAACACACACTCTACTCCTACGTACTGTATGCATCCACCACCACAACCACCAAAACCACTACCACAACCACCTACCTACCCACTAAAGCAATCCAAAATCCACACGTGTCTTCTCTCTTTGAGTTTTGATTGCGAACATTTTGAATGCAGCATATTTGTGATTTTTATTCGTTGTATATACATTTGATCTTTTGATAAGCTTAATTTTCTCTATGGTGGATGGTGATTTTAATGGATATTTAATGTAGTTAGTCTTTAATCCATAGTTTGTAGTCCTCAAAATAATACTAATTGGTAATAACAACTTGCTTGCATGTAACTTTCACATTACATATTTATTAACACAGTTGTACATATTTAAGTAGATGTTTCCACACTAAAGTTATTTCAATTTCAATTATAATTTCTTCTTTTTCTGCCTTCTCCCTTGATAATTGCACTGAAATAGTATCTCTTGCCACAGATCTTTCTACCACGAATTGAGTGTTGATGTGTCTATGCCTTCACTTACTTACACTTACACGCAATATCAAATACAATACCAATTACACACACACACACACACACACACACTATACATAACTATGTCATAACTTATCAGATCGATAATTAACAAATTTATTATTTTCCGAAATGCGCAGGTGAGACGATGCTATCACCCCTTGTGATGTGCGGGCCGCAGGGCCTTGAGTTTATGGTTCCGGTTACACTCAATATACCGCACTGTGCCGGACGCACAGCATCTCTGGGCCTGGCCCTGAAGGCGACCGACAGCGAGAAGAACCTGCACACCGAGTGGGACAACATTGATCTGCCCAGCAATGCTGCTGCCCACACGGTCTCCGTCAAGGTGGATCACTTCTAATCGGCTACGGCCTTCGGGCTGCATTAAGTTTCATAGCATAACCACTCATCCATACCAGAACACCAACTTAGCAAAAACACACCCTCGAACGCAATTGTAAATAGATACATAAATACTAACAGTAGGTTTAGGCCACGATTCCAGGGCTAGGAGGAAACTGAAACTTGAGGGGGACATTGCTTATAAAATAATTCATTTAATTTAATATTGTCTGTTAATTGTGCCTTTAAGTGATCGTTTGGCTCTGCCTTTGAACTAAATACTACAATAATATCGAGCTAGAAATACATACGAGCACGAACACAATCGAATGCAAATGATAAATATCTGTATAAAGCGACTAGAAGTTAATTTTGATTGTATATTTTAAAGCGATTTATTACTATGTATTTTATAAATTTACATAATTTTAATGCATTTTTTGATGATGTATTTGACATTGTTTCGACCCACGACCCCCATTTATAATGCATTCAAATTGTTAATTGTGTGCAAACATTGCATGCAGCAGTTATACCCATACAAACATATACCATATACATTTATAAATCGTAGATATATCCTTAGAACGTATACACACACGCCTGTATAACCAGAACAACAAAACATATAATATACAAATATTTATACACATTTTTGTATTAAAGATTATATACACACACACACGTGGAAAGCTTGGGAATAAATAAAAGAAAAACAATTAGAAATGAAATCTCATAAAATTAAGTGTTTTTTTTTAGTTGAATTCTCTCCATTGCTGACTTAGCCGTGTTTGACCGATATCTCCACTATCAGCAGCCGATCTGCACGGTTACATCATTCAAATGGTCAAAAATTAACCGGATTATGGTAGCCAATTTTTGAATGATTTATTTTGTTGTATACGTTGTATGTAAAAAACTTGCACAGAATATAATGTATTTACTATATCTTTAGGGATAAGTGCAATGCTCCACAATAAAAGCTAACAAAGACTCGCAATATCACTTCCAATCTTATAGATAACATCCAGTTTATGCTTCTAGAGATTTGAACAATAAAATTACAATTACATAACTAAACGAAGGAAACAATTAAACAGTCTGTTGTCAGTCTGTCAGCAACGATTCCCCGTCGATTTCCTACGTGGCAGGCGCTGCTGTTAGTGCTGTTGGTGTTGATGGTGTTGCTGGTGTGGCTGGTGTTGCTGGGGTAGTTGGTGTTGCCGCCGAGCTGGTCATTGTAGTTAGGAGCACCTCCTGCTCGGGTATTACGGACACTGCCTCCTTCACATAGCCGTATATGTGTTTCCGTGTATCGTTTACCACATCACGCACCATCAACTTGAAGAAGTTGGTGTGCAACGGCGTCTCTGCATAGCGCTCATATTGATCCAGAGAATCCTGCAGCTTCAGCGTGAGGTCATAGTTCTTGCGCACCACATCGAGTATCTGCTCCTCCGTGGGCGTTGATAGTCCCTGCTCGGCCAGCCACTCCTTTATCTTGTTCTGAAAGTGCTTCACTATGGCCAAGATGTTGACCAGAGAATTAAGTAGCTTGATGACATCGTCTTTATATTCGCACTCGCCCATTGTTGTGTAACGCAAAACTGAAACGAAATAGAAATTAGTAATCACAATTAAGGAATCGAAAGTCTCTAAGCTTACCCATCGCATGAATCTCCGTAAAGACCTTCTCCTCGCGATTCAGTTCATAGTAGAGCTCGTCATAGCTGTTTGTGGTGGCCAAGAATGTATCGCCGTAGGTAATAAACAGGTTAAAAATGTTCACCACCTGCAGCGACAAGTGGAATATGTTGCACTTCTTCACGAGCGTCTGTTCCTGATTGACCAGGAAACGTAGCAGGCCAATCAACGCCGACCACAGCTCCTTCCAGGGATAATTGAGGCGGACACGACAACGCTTCTGATAGCACAGAATGCGATGAATCACACCAATGCACAACAGATACAGTTCCATGGGAAACTTCTTCATCAAATGCGACACAATGAACTCCACCAATAGGTCCAGCAGGGTGGCAGCCAGGGGCTGCGACTTGCCCACACGATCCACATTCAGCTTGCGGTGTCGCATTTGGGCCCGATGCAGCATCACCTTAAAGGTGAGATTACTGTCGTGCATCATTGAGTTGGCGTACTGATCCTCCGAAATGCAGGTGAGTATCAGGAAACACAGCTTCAGATTGGCTATGCTCGACTCGTTCTTGTTGTCCTGCATCACAATGGAGCAATACTGAAAGACTGCCACCAGCAGATTCGTTGGATACTGCGTTATGTCGATGATCGGGGCATTAGACAAATCAGGCACTGGCTGAGCAAGACTCAAGGTGTTGCTGGGCGAGGGCGGCGCACTGGACTCGGCCTGGGTGTGGGCCAGTGTTGTGATGAAGTTCCGGTTAAGATGCACAGCCTCGTAGAGGGCCAGCAGCAGACCATTGTTGGCCTTGATCTGCTGCACTCGCTCACATCCCTCGTCCGAGACAAACATGTTGCCCACAATATTTGAGAGCGACGAGAACCACGATGAGGATTGCACATTGTTCAGGCTCTGGATGTACTGGCGGCAAAAGTCAATTAACGATTGTGATATCATTTGTCCATATCTAAAATTACGATAAGAGCATTTGTGGCTTTCTTAGGTATGGGGGGTACATTCTACATACCCATTCAGGGCCAGCTCGTCAGCCAATATAGAGAGCTGCACCACATACGGATTGGTGGCCTCGTGCTTCCGATAGTTGACCAAAATAGTCAGTAGTATAACAATATCATGTCCGTGCTGTGTGCGAAACGTGGGATCGCTGAGCAGCCTCACGAAGGCATCAAACATGCTGTGCATCATCAGGTGCTCGAAGAGGGCATTCTGGTTGACATTGTCGGTGCCCGTGACCAGGACTTGCAGCAGCTTGAGGCACATAAAGCGGGCATTCTCCGTGACATCGCCCAATAAGATGCGATTGCAATACTGCATCATTAGCTTCAGCCATTCGTCCATTTTCTCATGCCCAAAGATCTCGTTGACGATGTTGAACGGCGGGTCCGTATTGGACTTCTTGAAAATGCCATAGAAAAGGGAGCACAGCGTTTGCAGGCTGTTGCACAAGCGCTTCGGATGGTCCTCTGGAAAAAACAGCTGGAGTCAAAGCGTGTGGCATTGATGGTTGGTACGACTTACCCGTGTTCAGCATTTCGATGCATTTCTGGAATAAAGTGTTTAGGTTTGGCTTCACCACCTGCAGCATTTCGCTGTTCAGTTTCCCGATTTCATTCTCCAGCGCCTCAAAGTTTGGCTGCAGCAAAAAGAACTCATTCCAGAACTCGGGACTCTCCGTGCTGGGATCCTCGCCTCGGCACAATAGCTCGTATATGTAGACGACCTGTTAATTAAATTTAATTGAATGTAATATGCAACTGGGTGTGGGCGGATGAGATTTATGGGTGAACCTTCTCCTTGGGGCGTTTCGTTGAGCCGCTGCCGCTGCGTTTGCGTGAGGTCATGATGGCTGTGCTGCTGCAAGTCCGTTGCTTTGGATTAGTGTCCACTGTGCCTGCCTGGATTTTAACGCCAATATGCTGGAAATCTGTGGAGTTTTGGAAATTAAGTCTATTTATTCTTGCTGGCACTGGGCGGTCTATACACGAGTAGACTCAAGTGATGGCACGTAAATATGTTGTTGATATGTAGCAAGTGTGTAGTTGCCATGTAAAAAAATACATTTTTGTGTACCTGCGTTGTTAAACCGCGTTTTTCATAAACATTGGCTTTAAATTAGCCAATCACTTGGAGAATTGATTGATAAATCGGATAAAATTATAGTTTTAGCTCTGAGACTCCTAGCAAGCTAGTAATATCAAATAGAACATCAAAATCGAGGAAAATGATTCACTTTAATGTAAGTGTGCACGTATATTTGTTTTGGTATATTTCTGTGGGAGTTCCGTGCTCATGTTGAGCAGTAAATGGTTTGTGGAATAATTAGCATATCTAGATTATTTTTAGGTTTTATTTTCGCGAAGCGACTGGCTCAATTTCGTCCAGCATTTGTTAAAGATCTTTAAGAACTTATCAATCTCCTCTCAAGTGGGGCCAACTGCAGCCGCCACGGTGAGTTAGGGCAGTTCCAGTTGTTTTCTAATGGGACCCAAAATCTGAATAGAACGAATATGATTGCCATGTTAATAGTTAATAAATTTGAACTGACCTGAGAATGTAAGGCTATCAAAGGTGCATTCGTGAGGTGTGCGAGCACACTAGAGCCAGCTGCCTTGGGCTGACCCTGCCGCAGATCTCCAGAGCGTCCTATGCCATGCGCAAAGTCGTAGTGACGTTGGTCACTTAAAAACGTAAAAGACAGTCAAAATAGATCGTCGGAGTCAAAAAGAGACTTCTCCCCTGCCTTTTTTGAAATTAAATCATTTTACTGAAATTATTTATATAATTATTTGCTTTTTGCGCTCTTTTTGCAATAATGGACATTTGGCGAACCGTATGCATTATTGGCAAATCCCAAATGCATTCTCAATTCAACTGCAAGCTATTTTTTTTCTTTTTTAATTTTCAGTTTAAATATCAAAACACAGCTGATTCGTATCTTTTTATTTTCGATATCTTTACCGTTATTATACCTACAACAGTGTGACCGCGGAATTATCGATCAAATATACCGACAGATCCTCGGATATATACAAAAATATAAACTTGCATTTTCAAAATATACTTTAAATATACCGTAATCATAAATAATTTTCCTCGATTTTGATGTTCTATTTGATATCACTAGCTAGTTAAGAGTCTCTGAGCTAAAACTATAATTTTATCAGATTTATCAATCGATTCTCCACAAGATTGGATGGTATTCACGACTTAATTTTGTTGGAACGCTTACAAATTAAACAGAATCGAGTAAATTGTCACTGACCGAGACCGATTAACCTTCTGTTGACCAATGGCTGTTTAAGTGTAAACTAAGAAATTATTGAAAATTAAAGATTTTGAATGCAGTTTAGTTGAATAAAACGGTGCCCATTCGAATTTATTCGTAAACAGGGGGTTGGGTGGCTACAATAAACATTTACAAGCTGTTTTATTTCGCCAATTTGGACGAAGTGCTTACCTATTTAAAAGGCGGGCGTTCAATGTGTTAAGTTTGAACGGTCACACGGAATGAGCCCATGCGAATACCAAAAAATATAAAGAATTTCACAACAAAGCGTGCCATAATTGACGTAAAGTTTAAAACTAAAAGAATAATTGAAAATTAAAGATGTCTCTGGTTCGAAACACAAGCAAATTGCTGTGCTCTCAGCTGAAGCGTGTGCAGAGTGTCCCCGTGGCCCTGTATCACGAAAATGTAAGTTGTCTTCAGGATTTCGTACTGGCAACCACCCGGAAGGTTCTTTCGTAATATCTATAGCTTTATATAGTATATGAGAATAAGGAATTTGTTTTCGGTTTGCGAGACAGCGCGTTGCTTGCGGCACGCAAATAGATAACAATGATAACATGCTGACAAGTGAATAACCAGGCGTTGTTGTTTCCTCCTTTGCCCCAGGTCGTTGAACACTACGAGAATCCGCGCAATGTGGGATCGTTGGACAAGAAGGACACCACTGTCGGCACCGGACTGGTGGGAGCACCCGCCTGCGGCGATGTTATGAAACTGCAAATTAAAGTAGATGAAAATGGAAAAATCGTTGATGCCAAGTTCAAGACCTTTGGCTGTGGCTCGGCAATTGCCAGCAGTTCGTTGGCCACCGAATGGGTCAAGGGCAAGTCCATTGACGAAGCCGGTCAGCTGAAGAACACAGACATTGCCAAGGAGCTGCGTCTGCCCCCCGTCAAGCTGCATTGCTCCATGCTGGCCGAGGATGCCATCAAGGCCGCGCTGGCCGACTACAAGGTCAAGCAGCAGAAGAAGGCAGCCAACTAAAGCGAATCTGTGAATGTGGTCGAAACGTATTCTATAGGAAACATACTTACATAAAGGAACCACTACTAAAACGATTATGAGTAATCTACAATACAATAAAATATAATATATACTTAGTCTCTATTGCATTAGATCGTAGTTTGTGAGGCTCTGTGAGTGGTAAGTACTCTCTGAAAGCAGTCGAGAAAACTGATTAATTTTCTGATTTTACAGATTGGTCGAGTGACTGCTGATAAGTGAATGAGGACCCACATGGGTAGTGATGATTGAAGTACACCGATTCTGTTTGAATGATTGTCTAGGAGTGTGTTTTTTTAAAGGGAAGATCTAATTGTAATGCTAAAATTTCTGTTCTGTTTTGCAAATGTAGACACGCCTTCATTCGAAGAGAAATAAACTGTTCCCGTTGGAATACAAACATATGAATATAATTTATTGCACCTATTGAAATTTATAGGTCAATACAAATCGGTTGTCCACTGGGGTGGGATTTGGCTCTTATGAGAGGCGCACGCTCACTCCACCGCCGCACTCGCCCTTTGATTTCATCTCAAAGGCTGCAAATAAAAGTATTTAATGCAGATGAAATGCTGTATGATGACTGTGAAACACTTACGATCATCGGCATGCTGGCAATTATAGTTGGACATCACACAGGGGCTGCCAAAGGTGAGCAGACGTTCCTTGCTGCTGTTCTTCGACTTGGCACAGACCGGCTCGTAGTCATCTCCGCAGGATCGCTGGCAGCTGTTGGCCTGCTTCTTCGTGTCCTTGGCTGGCACAGCCAGAACAAAGGCCAAAAGGCACAGGGCTGAATGGAAGAATATTTACAGTGTTTAGAGCGTTTATAGCGTACGCCTCATAATTATGATGACTTTACCTAGAAAAGCAAACAGAGCGAAACGCATTGTGTATACAAATAAGCAAAGATTCCACGAAAACTGTCGCAAAAACCGGCTTCGAGTCGCGTTAGAATTGAACTGAATTTTAGACAACGAAATTGATCACCTTTATATACGGGGCCGCAGCCCAAGCCCAGCTCTCGCGAACAATAGCTGTACCGGGGTGACCCACACAGATACAAATAAATGTATATAGCACATTTACGAATATATATAATTTATATGATCTATTGTGCTGATGAGAAGCTCGCACCTCTACCCACACACGAAAATGTAGGTGGATGAGAGTATTAAAAAGCATTCTAGTAAACATAGAGTGCACTTGGCGGTGTTTTCGCCAGAGAGATATGACAATGACGGGTCAACAAGATGATAATGATGATGCTACTCCTGCTGCTGTCCAGCAATTTGGGTAGACAATGGGTTTTATTTGATCTACGAATATGTGCGGTGTTATGTGGGACCCGTGTAGTTAGGTTAGGAGTGGTTTTTATCATTCCGATCTACGTCTATGACCGTACTTCGATTGGACCTGGTAGTAATCGGGAAAATAATGAATTTATAGGATATCCAATTTTGATGTCAGTCACAAACCCCTTACAGCTCTCCTATTACAGTTTTCTGAACATTGTATAATAGTCATGTAATTTCTATACCCGGTGACAATAAAATTATGAAGGCGTTGAATTCAACTGGAGGGACAGTCAGTCGTTAAAGTGTCCAAGATCCCCCAAACAAACTGAAAGCAGGCTGACAAAATAATTTCGGATCAACCCACGGCTGTCCAATATTTAAGTGAGTCAATCGTGAATTAAAGCTGTCAAATTAAGCACCGACATTTGTGTTACGAGTGCATCAGTAAGAAATGGTTGATATGATGGCTGTATTTCATTAATGAAAATAAAATGGAATTTTCACATAATTTCTATTATTTATTCGCTTAGGACCTTTTGAACTTAAAATTCTCATAATCCGCTGGCGGATGGGATTCCTTATGAAGGTTCTTTAAAAATAAAAGAAATAAAATCCAAGAAAACGGTGATTAGTTAGACGGTAATGATGATTTTTCCTCAATATCCGGTGTTCCTTAGCCAAAGAAAGGAGTAATTCAAATGTATAAACCGGAGTCTAGCCACAATTATATTGTAAAGATAGAAGAACAGCTCCAAACCACTCAGAGCGTATTATAATATTTACTTATGTTCCCTTTTCCTTTCGAAAAAACAATATACATAATTTCTTTTCTCTTTTGATGCGCGCGCTATTTTTCAATATTTTATATTCATGGCTCATCCGAATGTGGTTCTGTTAATAGTTTCCATACAGAGGACAAATACCAAAAAAAAATAATGAAAAATCCAGCTTAAAATGCAAACGTCCAGTCACTTGGAGATATCAATTTAAAATATCAACGGGTAAAAAACGAAACTGAAAAACAAAATTTAAATGATATACCGTTAACAAAACAAACAAATCAAAAAAGAATAAACAATGGAAGAAAATCGTTGAGTGAGAATTGATAAAATGGCAGACAAAGTCGCTAGGTGTTCCTCTTAATTTTCATATGTCTTTAATTCGATTTATCTTTAATCTTAAATAGACATTGAATCCTTCAAATGTTCTGTTAAATACTTCGCTATTCTGCTAAGTATGTTATTGGTGTGTAGAAAATGTGTAGTAGTAATGTCATAAGGTCGTGAGGTATACAAACCAATAAAAAGGAATATTTATAAGAAGCCAAATTGAGTCTTCAATCACATGAAATGATTGTTTCAGTGTTAAAAGTCTTTGCAAACTAGTAATATCAAATATAACATCAGCATCGAGGAAACAGATTTAAGACTACGGTATATTTACGGTATTTTATCGATAATTTCACGGTCACACTGATTACTTTTTATTTTAAAAAACAACAAACAGTACAATCGCAGTAGTACCACGCGCAGCGCAATAATAAAAATGAATAAAAAAGGCCAAAAAAACGCCTGCTCGGCTAAATAATTTACGCGTACGAACGACTACCAATGTTTTGCCGAGCGCAGAAATTAGTGAAATTAATTTTAATTTTTGCGTGAACACACGAGTGATTTTATTAAGCCTTTGTGTGTGTGTCAGTGCTTTTGTGTCTATATGTATTAATTATAATTAAAATGTATTTCACGGCGCAAGCGAAAAAATTTTAATTTTCAAAGTGAGTGGAGCTGAAGAAGGGAGGCAATAGCTGAAGCGGCTCAGTGGTGACGACGCTTGCGGCACAGAACAAAAGCAATCAGTTGGTGAGGGGAAGAGCACAGCAGAGCAGAGCAGAGCCACCACCAATACAGACTCGAAAAAATCTGACAAAAACTAGATACGAAACCAAAGTGCAAATTTAGAATTCTTACTACAAGTTCATGGGAAAGTGTTTGCCTTGCTCCGCTATGACGGGGATACGTGGAGCCAGCCCCAAGGTGTGCAGCACGGTGATAAGTGTAGCGCTGCACTTGGCAGCGTTTTGAATGGCAGAAACATCACGTTAAATGCATTCAGCGCACACACACAGACACGCGGGCAGGGGCATCATCCACAAATTCACTGCCCGGGCGCAGGTAGCCGCTGCGCTGCGACTGAGCGAGCGACAGTCACCACAGTTGGGTTTTGTTTTATCTGTTCCTCGCCTCTTCTCGATGACCCGTGGAACAGAGGCGTACGTTGCTCTGGGCTGTCGCACACGTGGGATTCGGCAACCCCTTGGCAGGCGAGCCACTGGCGCGGCGAAGTAGAAGCAGTCGGCGTTGTGGTGGGTTTCCTCACCCGGTTTTGGGGCCCATGAAGAAATTATATAAGGAGGGCCCGTCGGCAAAATAAGGGAAACGAAACAATGTTGTCAATAAGTGCGACAGAAAGGGCTCTCGCTGTTAGTGTGAGCGAAACGACAATGGAGTGTGCGCCTGAAGCACTGAACTCAAAGGGAAATGACACGAGGAACGCTGCCAACGACGCAACCTCCTTATAGTTTCTTCATGGCTGGGGCCCAGCAGCAGCCCCAAGTGTGTTGAGTTTCAATTCGTTGGGGCCGACCTAGCTCTGCACGCTATTTGTTCCGTTCGTTTCTTCAGTTTTTGTCGTGTGTGGGAGTGAGCAAGCTGCTGCGTGCTCTGTTCGGTGTTCAGTGTAATGTAACGTCGCCGTTTTATGTGTCTGTGTTTCTGTGACTGCTGTGCTGTGCCTGTACCCCCCTCCGTTCAATTTGTATGAAGTAATAAACGTAATTAGTTTGTTAGTGCGCTCTTTGGGGCGAAAGACAAGTGACAGCAGCAGCCGACAGATTGCAATCTGCATGAGAACGATACTAAATGCTGACGCATCTTTTGATTTTCCGCACATTTTGCAGTTTAACACGGGATTAGATAGAGCAAGAGAGAGGAAAAACAATTACACATTAATTCGTCGGAGTGGAACAGCTCGTTATACATATATCCGAATCGGAAATCGGTTGCGGAGTGCTGTGCTGCAAGTGAAGTAACGTTTTCTATAAACGATTTCCGTGGCGATGTCCACCGCCGTCGAAACGGGGTCGTCGCCAGCCAAAAGCAACAACAATGGCAACAGCAGCGGCGGAGGCGGCAATGGTAATCCCAGTACCAATCCGAAAGGTGTTCAGCGCCGTCAATTGGTGAGTACCCGCGTCTGTTTGTGTCCCGTCCCACTGTTCAATTTTCCCATTTCCCCCATACATCTATCAATAAACTGATAAATAAAAAAAAGCAACAACCTATAGCAATTATTGATAAGCCCCCGGTGCCCCGAGATGATCATTAGTTGTGGAAACAAACGTAAAACTCATCATTAATCTATATAAATAAATTGCATGCTCACTCTCTTCGGCCTCCCTCTGTCTCTCTCTCGCTCCCGTTGAGCATTGGAGCTCAACTGATGCCTCATGACCAAAAGCAGTGAGCTTTATTTGCCATATTTGCTGCTGTTTGTTATTCTCCTCTCCTCTTCTTCTTCTTATGCCTCTTGCTGGGGCTGGCTGGCTGGTTGGTGCTTGTTATTCTCTTCTCGTTATACATATACCCTTCCAGGTGGTATGTTGACTTTGACACAAAGCTTCAATGCGTACTCTTTCTTGAGGCCATAACAGATGTGCTATACTTATCAATCGAATCAATATAAAACCGAACTGTGGATTGGTTAGAGTATCTTAAATGTCGGCTGCTATTGGGATATTCAGGCTGGCATTTCGTTTTCGTTTTGCTATGCCTTTGACTTTGCTACTATGTGGTGTGATTTGTATGTGTGTTTTGTGAGCACAGTGTGGTGTGTTTCTTCGGTTTCTATTTCGTATCGTAGATAACAGGGCATTGTTGTTGTTCTTCTTGCCCAACATATTTACATACACGTCAAGGGAGCTGGTAAGGGGATAGAGGGGGGGTCTGAAGTAATGCTGACGTTGACACTGCTCGGGCAGAAGCCGATAACCGATTTGATATCTTATTGTCGACTCTGATTAGCAACCGAAGCTGGATCAGAGCAACAGCTGTTGCCACCGTCACCTGTCGGTAGCCACCGCCAAAGCACTTGTAGCAAGAAAGAGATCCTATGAATGTATGCCACTGCCCTCCAACTCCATCTCCCTCTCTCGTTACTCTTTAACTCTATGAATATTTAAGTGCGGAACGCAATGTACGCCCATTAAAAATGTATAGAGCAGAGCCGGCATGTAGCATGACTAACCCCAGAGGGGAGCAAAGCACATGGCAGATAAGGGTCCGCAATTAGCACCTAAATAGAATACATTAGGGCCCCCAGGTGGCCCACACCAATTGATGGTGCGGGAGAGCGGTGGGGGAATCGGTGACGCCACCCTGAAACCACTTGACTGGATTTGGATTTGGTTTCTTTTATCCACATACGCACAGACACACAGGCACACAAACACATAGACATGTATGCTGTTGTACCTGATGCCGGACACCAAAACAAGCTTTTCGGTCAGAAGTAGCAGCAACAACAACAACCACAATGAAAAGCCACTAAAAAATCATTTAGAACATGCCAAACAAGTTTCCAGTGTGGCAAACCGCTCAAAAAGGATATACCAGACACACACACACACACACGCATGTACACTGCATACTCGTGCAAACGAGGGCAGAGTCGCATCCATGTTTTATAGATTTTTCATTGCACTTCCCCTCCCCAAAAAACTCCCCACAGCAACGGCGGCGACGGCCAAAATAAACGCAAAGCAGGAGACATGTTGTTTTTGTTGCTGCCTCTGCTTTTCCTTTGGAGCAACAGTCGTGCCGCAGCCCGGCGACGCTGTATCACCACAAATGCATTTACGAGAATCTACATATGTATGTACATATATATGCAGAAATGCGTGTGTGTGTGTGTTGCATATGCAAAGTGCATGCGCACAGAAGAGAGACAGCAACAGGAGATGGAGCCATAGCTGGGGCGGGCTTTCAGGCCTGCCTGCCGCCCGGACAACACAACACGATTCCCATTGCCCTTTGCCAAGTGCCGCACGGAAATTGCCAGAAAACACGAACGAGTGAGCAGCAGCCCCAACGAGAACGTAGTTAAGGAAAACCCGAAGCCCCATAAATGGTTCCTTAGTGCATGGTGCGTCCATGGCCCCAACGAGCCCAATGAAAACGAAATGACGAGCCCCACAAGCTTTTATATACGCCGAACAAAGCAGAGGCAGCGCAGAGCTGCGCAGCGGCGATGGTGGCAGTACTCGGAGAAAGTGATGGCGCTGGCAGAGGTGGATGGCAGAAAGAGAGCCACGAGAGAGGAGTGTGCCACTCAGTACAGTGTGGTGAAGAGCGCGAGGCATTTGTGAATCATTTTTTGATGGCGTCAGCAGAGAAGCTAGCGGTGCCGCCGCCCTCTGTGGAGTGTATTTATAGGCATTTATCGCTGCGCTCCGGCTTTTTCCGGCTCTCGGGGCCCCAACGGTTTGCTTTGGTTTTGCTTTGCTTTGCATTCAATAATGTTGTCTTATCCCCCCCTATAATCTTCCTCTCTCTATATCACTGTCTCTTACAGCGCGAGCGCAAGCAGCGGAAGCTCTACCTTGACGAATGGTCACAGGGCGATGACGATGGTGAGGGGGCGCGCGGTTTCAGTGTTGCCGAGAAACTTGAATCTTCAAAGTTTGCGCAGGCTGGGATGGTGCGGGAGATGCGCGGCTGCGATTTAACCGTCGCGTAAGTATATCAATTATCGTCTATCGATTGATCAACTGCCAACTTAACGAAACAATAATCATGGATGAGCGAGAAAATATATTTAACTTAAATTATTTACCCTTCCTTCAATGCCGTGTTTAGATTCCTACAGCAGCATGGCTTCAACATACCCTTACTCTTCAGGGAAAAGAACGGGTTGGGTCTGCGTATGCCCGATCCCCAGGAGTTCACTGTGGGCGATGTGCGGCTGTGCGTGGGATCACGTCGTCTGCTGGACGTGATGGATGTGAACACACAGAAGAACCTACAGATGACGATGAAGGAGTGGCAGCAGTACTACGAGTGCCCGCAAAAGGATCGACTGCTGAACGTGATCTCGCTGGAGTTCTCGCACACGCGACTGGATCGCTTTGTGCAGAGCCCAGAGATTGTGCGCCAGATCGATTGGGTGGATGTGGTATGGCCCAAGCAGCTGAAGGATGCCCAGAAGGAGGGCACCAATCTGCTCGGCGGCATGATGTACCCCAAGGTGCAGAAATACTGCCTCATGTCGGTGAAGAACTGCTACACAGACTTTCACATTGACTTTGGCGGCACCTCCGTCTGGTATCACATACTCAAGGGCAGCAAGGTCTTTTGGCTGATACCGCCCACCGATCGCAACCTACAGCTCTACGAGAAGTGGGTGCTGTCCGGCAAGCAGGCGGATATCTTCTTCGGCGACACGGTCGAGAAGTGCGCACGCGTCTATCTGACGGCTGGGAATACCTTCTTCATACCCACCGGCTGGATTCATGCCGTCTACACACCCACCCAGTCCCTCGTCTTTGGGGGCAACTTCCTGCACTCGTTCGGCATCGTGAAGCAGCTGAGGACGGCCACCGTTGAGGACAACACAAAGGTGCCGCAGAAGTTCCGCTACCCCTTCTTCACCGAGATGCTCTGGTATGTCCTTGCGCGCTATGTTTATACGCTGCTCGGCCACTCGCATCTCGAGGGAGAGCCCTCGGCCAGCGAGGCGGAAATGGCCGCTCGACCACACATCCATCTCACGCACTACGAGCTGTTCGGGCTCAAGGAGATCGTCATGTATCTGTACGATCTGCCGCCGCAGAAGAAGAATGTGCCCAATCTCGTGCTAGATCCTGTGGCTCTCATTAAGGATGTACGAACACTGGTGGAGCGGCATTGCAAGGACCAGCAGGATCAGGCCGTGACGGGCATGTCCGTTCTGCGTACGGCCTCCGAGGAGCAGGCGGGCTTTCAGCTCTACGACCGCACAAGGGTCAAGCAGGAGATCAAACAGGAGATTGTCCGCAAGAATGCCGAGGTAATCCGCGAACAGCAGCAGCTAGAGGCGGGCAGGGATGGTACAGTGACTGCCTCGGGTGCTGTTGTGGCTGGCATTGAGTATAGCAATGGAGTCCTCAAGAAGGAGCAGCTGGAGAATGGCGGCGGAACAGCAGGAGCCACTGCCCAGGCAGGCGGAGCGCAACCAGGTTGGTTTGATCATGATAATCCTCGTGGCTTTTACTTTAATAACTCTTTTGCTTAGCAGAAGCCACCTTTGTCCTGCCCACGGATACGCTCAAGTATCGTCCGCCCAAGAAAATGCATCTGGCAAATGCAGTAGCTGCGGCAGCGAGCAGCAGCACCACCAGTGGCGGAGGAGTTGCAGCCATTGGAGGAGCTGCAGCAAATAATAATAGTCCACCGTCTGCCGGTGGGACAGCAGGGACTGGCACAGGCAATGCCATCAGTGTGATTGCCACATGTTCCAACTATAACAATCTGAACAGCAGCGATGCGGCATCTCTGGACAATAACTGTCCCTCGCCTGGGGATGGGGCCAAGCTATCGCCACATCTGACGGGCACCGGCCAGCCGAGACGACGCCGCACGCGCTGCAAGAACTGTGCCGCCTGTCAGCGCTCCGATTGCGGCACCTGCCCCTTCTGCATGGACATGGTCAAGTTCGGTGGACCGGGACGGGCCAAGCAGACGTGCATGATGCGCCAGTGCCTGTCGCCCATGCTGCCAGTGACCGCGCAGTGTGTCTACTGTCATCTGGACGGCTGGCGACAGACCCCAGTGTCGCCGCAGACCAAGCAACTGGCCACCGTGGACGGTCCCTCCGCGCTGATGGAGTGCTCTGTTTGCTATGAGATTGCCCATCCCGACTGTGCATTGTCGCAGCTGGACGGCACAGAAGATGCGGCCGATGCCAAGGGCATTGTCAACGAGGATCTGCCCAATAGCTGGGAGTGTCCCAGCTGCTGTCGCTCCGGAAAGAACTACGACTACAAGGTATAATATATTTGGGCGTTTATTTAATCTAAACTAAAGCTAATGCCAATCTCCTTTCTTGTCCCACAGCCACGACATTTCCGGGCTCGTCTGAAATCATCTGAGGTTCGTCGAGTCTCCGTTTCGCATGGCCCGGGCGGAGAGGCTGGGCATGAGGGCACGAGCAGCCTGTTGCCGCCACCTGTCGGACAGTACACGGACTTTGTCTTCACCAGCGAATCGGAGATGGAGTCAGGCACGGCGGGTGGCCATGTGACGCACTGGAAGCACGGCATGAAGCGGCACCATCAGCTTGAGGTGAAGACCGATCGGAACAACAGCTGCGACACCCCATCTCCTGGAATATCACCGAATGCCGTGGGCGACAAGGTGAAGCGGCGCAAGAGCGACGATGGGACGAGCGTCAGCAGCAGCATGCAAGAGAGCAACGATGCCCCGTGCAACTCCTCCGTGGATGGAGCAGCTGCAGGCGGAGGTGGAGGAGGAGTGGCGACAGCTAGTGGCGGAGCCGGAGGCAGTGGTGGCGGCAATCAGTGGAGCGGCGGCGGAGGCGGAGGAGGCAGTGGTTCGCGCAAGAAGAACTCGATACGCTCACAGCTGGCCCAACAGATGCTCAACAACTCGAATCGGGTGCTCAAGAAGCCGCAGTATGTGGTACGGCCAGCCGCATCCGGCAGTTCCTCCGGCAACAATGGCAGCGGCGGAGGCGGTAGCAATGGCATCAGCAATGGAACAAGCCAAAGCGGCGGAGGAGGCTCTGCCGGAGAGCGCGGTGCCAATGGCAGCGCCACGAGCGGCTCGAATGGCATCAACAATCTGCATCACAGCAGCTCCTTGGCCCTGGACCCCACAGTGCTGAAGATCATCTTCAGGTATCTGCCGCAGGAGACGCTGGTCACCTGTTGCTCGGTGTGCAAGGTGTGGTCGACGGCTGCCGTCGATCCCGATCTCTGGAAGAACATGAACTGCTCTGCGCACAAGATGTCCGCCTCTCTGTTAACGGCCATTGTGAGACGGCAGCCGGAACACCTCATTCTCGACTGGACGCAGATAGCCAAGCGGCAGCTGGCGTGGCTGGTGGCTCGCCTCCCAGCCCTCAAGAATCTCTCGCTGCAGAATTGTCCCATTCAGGCGGTGCTGGCCCTCCACACCTGCCTCTGTCCACCCCTCCAGACGCTGGACCTGAGCTTTGTGCGTGGTCTGAACGATGCCGCCGTCCGCGATATTCTGTCGCCGCCCAAGGACTCGCGGCCCGGCCTAAGCGACTCGAAGACGCGACTTCGTGATCTCAAGATCCTCAAGCTGGCCGGCACAGACATCTCGGACGTGGCCGTGCGCTACATCACGCAGTCGCTGCCATATCTCAAGCATCTGGATCTTTCCTCCTGCCAGCGCATCACTGACGCGGGCGTGGCCCAGATAGGCACCTCCAACACGGCCATTGCCCGCCTGTCGGAGCTCAATTTGAGCGCCTGCCGCCTCGTCTCCGAGAACGCGCTGGAGCATCTCTCCAAGTGCGAAAGCCTCATCTGGCTGGATCTGCGGCATGTGCCACAGGTGAGCACACAGTCGGTGATACGATTTGCGAGCAACTCCAAGCATGATCTGTGTGTGAAGGATGTGAAGCTGGTGGAGAGCAGGCGGCTCTCGACCTCTGTGCGTTCGTCCCTCGGCAGCAGTTGGCATGACTAAAATACAAGAACTCCTGGGACAGGAAATAGAAATAAGACAGCCCAAAAAAACCTAAAATTTAATGTTATACATTAGATACTATTGATAGCACATAGACCCTGAACTTCCCACTCCTCCTCCTCATCAGCGACTTTCCACCTCATCGATCCCCGCGACACGCCAGAAAGGGAATGCCAAAGAGAGCCGAGCGAGCGAGCCCTTTTGCATATTGTATTTATTATATAGATACTATATAAGTGTGTACGGATATGTGCAAGCTAGTCAGCGGGTTCCGGGGGGATCAGCTTGTTCTTCTCTACTCTCTTTCCCCTTATGTATGCCCAACGAATAGTAGAACAATCCTCTCGTTTTCACACACACAGTTCGGACATAGCGTAGTGATTAATATTAGCATTCCCCCCATGATGGTAATTACATTTAATCAGTGTCATATAATTAAGGCATGTCTAGGAACTAGAGAGACCAAGAAAGAGCACCACACATGGCTTTGTCTGAGAGAGAGTCGTACTACGTTTCATAACAACCAACATATACAATACGAAACTTAAAGCTGGATATTCACAGTCGAATATCAAAGTTTCCATCAAAATTCGTCTGTGGATACCTTCTTAAGAGTGAAATCAATTGTGTGTTTGTCCCCTTTTTCATATTAGTGTCTCTGATTATGTTTCTGCAGATCCTTTAGGATTTAGTTGAACAATTTGCCTTATTCATGTTGATCTTAGATATTTTTGGGGTCTTGTCAAACGATTCCAGAACGATTTTTTCGTAGTTTCGCTTCCCACTTTACAAGCGCTAATATCGCACATAGTGGAAAAGTTCTGCCTGCCAATGATCCCCAATCCTCCCCTTCCCACATCCATCACGTAGCAGTTAAATTAGTGATAAAAACATGTGGCTAAAAAACACACACGCATAACTTATCTTTAAAGTTTTACAGCATTACATTACAAATATAGAATAATGTTTCAAGAAATACTAGCAATAGACTTATGTCTCCCTAGTACTTGGCCGATTTGTATTCGGGTTCATCGCCACCGTCACGGCTACCTCCGCCACCACCACCATCGCGATCCTTTGGCATTTTACGCTTTTGTATAATGGTCTGGAATGATGTGCAAAATGTTGTGTTAATTTAATTCGGGAATGTATTGGAGTTCGGCAACCCAAGCTCACCTGAATCTTCTGCCACTCCCGATCCAGTTCAGCTTTTTCGTTCTTTTCCGTCTTGTTTTTGCGCGTCTTGCGGCCATCCTGCATCTTGACGCCGTACTGGAAGGCGGCCTTGGGCAGGGCCTCCTTGGTGCTCATGTAATCGGAGTACTCCTCCTGCGTGTCAAAGTCCCAGCGGCCGATGGGGCCCTTCTTGTTGCCCAGATCCATCTTGGTGTAGTCCACCTCATCGTCCGAGTCATCGATGGCGTCGTTCATCTCCTCCAGGCCCGGGTAGCACTCGGCATAGCCTTCCGGTTCGTTGGCGAATCGCGAGGCCATAGCCTTGGATATCTTCGGGGGTGGCGGTATGCTGGTGATGACCGGCTCTACCGTCTCTGGCGGAGCATCGCCAAAGTACGAGTTCTGTCCGGGAGCAGGCTTGCTGGCTGCATCTGCACCGACAGGACGAGCATGCCGATCGCCACGCGATTTGCCTGCCGGCTGATAGTCACCCACATCGTCGTAGATACTGTCCCCCAGGGGAGCAGCGGGCTTGCCTCCCTTTGGGTTAGAGCCAGCACCTGCACCAGCAGCACTGCTGATGCCCGGTTGGGTGCGGACACTCTCAATTTCCTTCTCGTAGAAGAGGGGCTTGTCCTTGTCGCGCTTCTTGTTCTTCTTGTTGCGCCCGCCGGCCCGCAGATAGCTGAGAATTTGGGACAGCTTGTTGATGACAATGTCGTTGGTGGTGAGCGTGGCAATGTCCTCCCGCGACGCCGGCACCTCGAACTTGGATCGCTTCAGCGTTGTGGGTATATCTGTCTCGCCCAGCTCGTCGTCCAGATCTATGACGTAGGCCATCCGGCCGGGAGCGAAGAGTTCGTTGCGCGGCACCTCCTTGGAGCGACGCGCCTGTACGAGATTGTAAATGTTACGCGCCAACGAGCCATTGATGGCGTTTATGTCCTCCGACTCCCTGCGCTCCGCCTCCAGTTGCTCGGCTGCAGCGGCCGCCTCCGCCAGCTTCTCCCTGGCCAAGGCGGCAGCGATTTCCTCCTCTTCGGTCTCTTTGGAGTGCAGCTCCGAGCGCACTTTCTGCAGCAGCGCGTAGTCGAGACCCTTCACTAAATGGGTGTGCTGTATGTCACCGCCCAAGAACTTTGACTCCTGGATGATTCTCCGTCTCCGCTCGGCGGCATCGATGCCTGACTTCATGTCCGGGGCCACGGCACGGTAGGCATTGGTACTCCCGCCATGGCCGGGTGTGCTTGCGGTCGTGTAGTCCGGATTGGCATTGTCACGACGCTCGCGGGCTCGATCCCTGTACTTCTCCGACAGCTCCAGCAGCTTCACATCCTCCTGCTTCTTGAGTGCGGCATAGAAGTTCTTCTTCTTCCGCCTCAGGTCATTGCGCTCGCTGCTGCTCTGGGTTTTCTTCTTGTCGCCCGCCGCAGAGGGCGTGGCGAAGGTTGCTGTGGCCAGGGAGCCTCCTGCGCTGCCTGTGCTGGAGCCAGGAGGCGGGGCACGTGGTGTGGCCAGCAGCTTGCGGAAGTCATCGTTGGTGAGACGCACCGAGGGTGGCGCTTCCAAGTGGGCCTCGGACATGGTCAGAAATCAGAATCCCGGAAAAACCAAAAAAATTGAAAAATCTTTATTTACGAGTGCTCCAGTGTGACCGTTGACTTATCGATGAAATATACCATCAAAAATTATACCGCGGCGCGTCATCGATGTGATTATCGATTGTGTCCCACCTCTAACCTACGTTTATTTTCATATTTTTGCAAAATGTTTAAATTTTTGAAAGAATTGCCCAAAGTTGAACTGCACGCACATCTCAATGGCTCACTCAACGCCAATAGCCTGCGGGATCTGGCTGAGAAGGTGTACGGAAACACCTCGGAGGAGTTCTCGCAGCTGTGTGCGCGCTTTGTTAACTTTGAAAAAGATTCAAATCTGGACAAATGCTTCGAGAAGTTCGCCTTTGTCCACGAGCTGACCTCAACGGCCGAGGGGCTGCAGTATGCCACGGAGCTAGTCATACGAGACTTTGCCAACGATAACATCCAGTATCTGGAGCTGCGCACCACACCAAAGGCCAACAAGAACTACCTGCGGCGGGACTATCTGCGCATTGTGCTCGACACGATCAAAAAGGGCCGCGAAAAGTACCCGAATATACTGGTGAAGCTGCTGCCGTCTATAAATCGATCCGAGCCCGTGGCGGTGGCCGAGGAGACTGTGGCCTTGGCTGTGGAGTTTGCCAAAACCGATCCGGACCTGGTGGTGGGCATCGATCTGAGCGGAAATCCAACCCAAGGCAAATTCACAGATTTCAGTGAGGCGCTTAACTTGGCCCGCAAGGAGGGCTTGAAACTGGTCATCCATTGTGCGGAGATCGACAATACCTCGGAGATTAAGGAGATGCTGGCCTTTGGCATGTCGCGCTGTGGACACGGCACTTACCTGTCGAGCGAGGACATTGCCCAAATGAAGGCGGCAGACATACCGATCGAGTGCTGCCTCACGAGCAATGTCAAGTCGGGCACGGTATCCAGCTTTGAGGAGCATCATCTGAAGCAGCTAATGGAAGCCGATGCCCCCAAAGTGGTGTGCACTGATGACAGCGGCGTTTTCGACACTACGCTGACAAATGAGTTATTGCTGGTGGCAGAAACATTTAACTTGACCCGCGACCACTGCATTGACCTCACCATGGAGGCAGTGAAACACTCGTTTGCCAGTGATGAGGAGCGCCAACAGATGGCACTCAAAGTGGAGCATTATGTCAACAGTTTGAAATCAGAATAGAATGTAATTTGAATTCATTGTTTTCGATAAATGGTTGGGCCTCCAATCTGGATAAACTGCTATCGAAAAGCTGGAGAAAATACTAATTATGCCATGCAGCAAACTAAATAAAATACACTTGTAAGACAGTTGTATTTATCCATTTTCTCAAGATCAATTTTAATTTCAAGGAATATCTAACGAGCATATCGAACTAAGACAAGTGAATTTGTATGCATGTAATATTAAGCAGAATATGAAAGTCCGGGATTATGATTTATGCCCATTGGCAGTGAACGTAATACCTTGGTATTTTTACGGTATATTTAAAAAGTGAGAAGGTATATTTCGGTATATTTCTGAGGTTCATGCGATTTATTCTATCGATTAATCCACAGTCACATTGTTGTAAACAAAATAAAATAAATTTTTAAATTATGTCTCTGAAACTAAGCGAATTTCTTTGCCGGGTTTGCCTTCAACAAAACGAGCTCCTGGTGGACATTTATGAGCATGTGGAAGAGCTTCAAATGGACTTGTGCGCATTGCTGGAGAGTTGTGGCAACATAATAGTGAGTTTGCCCACCGGTTTCGCCAATTGAGTTTCTATGAACAGCCTTCGTTTTAGGTGGACCCATCCGATGCATATCCGAAATATTTGTGCCAGGAATGCACCAAGGAGCTGCTCATCACGGCCAAGTTTCGCAAAAAGTGCTCCGAGACACAGATTCGTCTGCAAGAAGATGCTGCACAAACTAAGCTCAGTTTAGAGGAGGAAGATTTTCTGGCGGATGAAGAAAGTCTGGCGGAGGAGGAAGTTTGTCTGCAGGAGGAAGAATACATGACAGAGGAAATCATAGTATGCGATCCCAGCGACTATGCGGAACAGATGCCAAATGACGAGCAGGAAGAGGCGACTGAAGAGGATGCTGATCAGGTGTCACTCATCTCTGCCAAATACAACTGCGACAATTGTGGTGCTGTCTTCCAGCAGCGGCAAACCCTACGCAAGCATCTGGAGAATTTTCACTCTGTTATAACCATCTACGACTGCAAAAAGTGTGGTCAGTTCTTCACCGATTTTGGCACTTACAAAGGCCACAGCTGCAGCGATCGCTCCACGGAATCGGTTGATCAAAGCGGTCGGCATAGATGCATCCACTGCGGCAAGTGTATGCAGTCGGCCAACAGTCTGACCGAGCACCTTCGAGTGCACAGCGGCGAGCGTCCTTTTGTTTGCTCCAATTGCCCAAAGGCCTTTACGACAAATGGGGCACTGGTCACGCACCAGAAGCGACACTTCAAAGTGATTCAGCACCACTGCAACTATTGCGGCCAGGGATTCGTGGAGTCCAGCAATCTGAAGCGCCACATTACGTCCAAGCACACAAAGGAAAAGCCGCACACCTGCACCGTCTGCCAGCGCAAGTTCTCCAGGGTCTATCTGCTAGAGCTGCACAGCCGCACTCATACGGGCGAACGGCCCTATAAGTGCAACCATTGCCAGCGTAGCTTTGGCCAGCTGGGCGTGCTGCGCAGTCACGAGAGAATACACTCGAATGAGCGCCTTCATCGCTGTCAGTTCTGCCCAAAAACCTTTGGTCGTGCGGCTCAGCTTAGGAATCATCTGATGCGACACGAAGAGGAGGCTGATAGCGTGCAAAGTAAGAATCATTTGATAGTTGAAAGATCTCTACTAATGCTGGATTTTCTCTTTAGTTCAGTGAATGATTTTACTGTTTAAACATTTGGAAAAATGTTTGGTTAATATTGTTCCTAAGGAGAACTCCTAACACCAGCAGGCTGGCACTCGCCTCAAGGCTGTGAAATCCTGGATGAACCATGATGAATACCAAAAAATCGAACGCATCGAGCTTGTAAGTGGATCCTAATCTTTTTTGGTAGTTTGTCGATATAAATAAATAATTTCCTCGTTCACCCGCAGAGGTATCTTCCTGCTGCACAACTGGACAACTGGACAACTGGCCCCCACCTAGTTGTAACTAGTTAAGAATTAATGGAGACTGTTTTGAGTTAGTTTTTAAATTGTTTATTTGCATGCAGGTAAGATTTAGTAATGTTTCATTCTTGTAATTGGTTTACATTTGCTTTGATTCTGTAATTATCCTACAAGTTACAACAAATTACGTAGTTATATGCTTTGCTTTGCTAAATATATATGTATATATGTATATGTTGTATGTATATATCCATATATAATGTAATGTAGATGTGTATAATCGGGTCTGATTGATGAAATTACATATGCAAGAGACAAACTTGTGTGCTCGCATTAGGCTGAGAGCACAATTATTTTCCATTTTCCATTTGATTTTCGGTTCTATCCGAGATCCTATTTGTACAATAATGTATGTATATAATATTACCTATTACATATTCATATATGTTAGTCATCGTTTGATTTGATTTTCATGCAGGTTTCGAATAATGTAATTCACTTAATTGTTAATTTATGAAATTATTTGTTTTCTTGCTTGTTGTATTACGAGTGCTGACAAGATTTTCCTATTCCAAGTTATGGCTCAATTCTCTTTGGGATTCGGCGTTCGATTCACATCTCTCGAGCTATACATTTTCTTCCGGTTTGGCGGCGGGTTAGCTGCTCTCTACTTCATCCACATCCTACGTCTGGTTCGGGATTCGGGGTTCGGGTTCAGTTTCAAAAACGTGGGTCAGGTCAGGTCAGGTCGGGTCTGGGGTTGGGGTTTGGGTTTTCGGGATTCACTTAGCCTACAAAAGCGTCGCCTCTGCCGAATATTTAATTGGTAAAATAAAAGATGGAAAGGAAATCATTATAGCCAAGAGTCCGGCACTGACTGGGTCAGCGGGTTAGCAAACGGATAACAACTAGAGGTGAGCGTGATGGGTGCATAACTCTGTGCTCCATCTGATCCTCTACAGCGCTGCGCTCAGCTCCGGCGTCCTGCGGTAATACTTACGCGCCTGCACATTCAGATCGTCCAGCAGCAGCTCATTGGAGGACTTGGAGCGCTTGGGGAAGATCAGAGCGTGCCGCAGTGGCGTCACGTGCGCGATGGCCACATGGGAGCGCGACTTGGGCTTGGGCGGTGGCTTGGGCGCCCGCTTCTGCTTGTGGGAGGGTCGCCTCAGCTGCTGCACAAACGATTTGCTGAGCGTGGAGCCGCGATTAAAGTCAGCCGCCTGGTGGAGCTGCGTCTCGGCGGGATACTTCTGCAGCCGCTGATGCTGCTCCGACTTGAGGCGCTCAAACAGATTGGTCAGCGTCCTGGAGCGTGGTGGAGTAGGCGCCGGATATTTATTGAGATTCAGCTGTGGCGTACTATGCTTGGGCGTTCGCCCCGCTGCACTCGTGGTGGGTGTGGTTGAGGCTGTTTGCGCCTTGCTGGCAAACACATCGTCGTCCAGCTCGCTGAGGCTCACCAGCATGTGTTCGTCCTCGAACAGGTCATCGGTGTTGGTCAGCGTCATGCCTCCGGCCTCCTGCTCCTGCGACGAATCGTCGTCGTAGTGGGCAAAGATCTCGTCGAAGGCGGCGTTCACAATGAAGGACTCGTCCTGCAGCTCTTCCTCCACACTGCTGGGCCGCGTCAGCGTGCCAAACAGATTCTTGCGGTAGTCCTCGAAGGTGGACTGGTGCTGCAGCTGCTCCGTGGAACGGGCCAGACGCGGCCTGAGATGGGCAGTGGCCAGCGTCTGGGTGCTACAGCTGTTGGTTAATGGTGCCTGTGGCTGTGGCTGTGTCTGTGCCTGCGGTTGTGGTTGGGACTGGGCCCGTGTTCGTGCTTGCTGCTGCAGCTTCTGGCGGTGCATTTGCTGCATGAGGCGCTGTCGCATCTCCTGCGAGCGGCGCTTCAGCTGGTTGTACTTGCTCTGGGTGGTGCCATTGCCATTGGCACTCGGTTCGTACTTACTTAACTCTCTGTCCCGGTCCCTGTCCCGGTCCCGTTCCTGCTCGGCCTCGGCCAGGCGACGCTGCAGGGCCAGCGTCTCGAAGGTGTGCACCACGCTGCCCACATGGGTGCTGATCTCCGGTATGCCCAGGTCCCCGCTAAACAGATCCGCATTGCGTCTGCCCAGCGTGGCATGGCCATGGCCGTGGGCGTGGCAGTGTCGCAGCGGTGGCACCGGGCACCGACGCACTGGATCTGTGGGAAATTGCTCAACGAATTCGGAGGCCTCCTGCTGCCAGAGAAGGTTGCCCCGCTCATCGTGGCCGCTGGCTGTGGCATGGCTGGTGGACTGCTTGGGAGGATGTTGGTGTAAGCATTGTTGTTGTTGGTTGTTGTATGTGTGGTTGTTGTTGTAGTTGTTGTATGTGTGGTTGTTGGCAGATATTTCAAGCAATTCGTTAATGAAATAAATTTAAAACAAAATTCTGATTAGCATCGAGTTGGAGCCGAGAAAACACACAGAACAGGACACTCGTACCGTCTGCTGTTGGTGTACTTTGGATTTTGTGCTTGGTGGCTGGTGAGCTTTTCTGAGAGGGTGGGGCCGGAGTTTCGGGGCATTGGGCGGGTCCTGGGCAGTTGGAAAGATGGTTGGGGGGGCCGAGGTTTCATAGCTTACATCTACAATAAATACATAACTATTTTATATAGGGCTCTTATCCATTCTATGTACACATTAAACATTAAACAATAAACTATTTTGCGAGTTTCCCATTTTGTTTTTCTCGCATTGAAATCATTTGCCTATCAACTAAATTTGGTTTATAGACTATTTAAATATTTAATTTAATGAAACAACAAACAACACAAACAGCAGCCGAGCCTCACAATTGAAGAGTAATGCATATATGATGCACATATGTACATATGTACATATGTATATATCTCCTTCCTAAGCCATGTATGTACTTGTTTTATGTATATGAATTTCCTAGCAGCATCCAAAAAATTAAATCGGAACTAGAATTGGTTGGGGGGCATGGAGCATGTGTCATTGCATATTACAGCTCGGCTTTCAGCATGATTGTGGACTATCAAATGAGGCCTTTGAACCATTTGATGAGCCTAAACACAGGATGTTACAGTGTCTACATATGTTTAGCTGTGTGTTGGTGTGTGTGTTCTTTGATTGTTGTATGGCATTGCGAGGGTGTCCCAAAGTTGTGTCCCAATTTTAGGCTCCCAATTATGGTAGGAAGAAGGGCTTTTCCTTTTTTATGCAAGTTTTTTTCATTCTGCCGTCAGTTTTTTGTAGTTTCATTTCCTGGTGGTGTCATTTTAAATATTGATGGCAAAAAAAGAGTGACGAATAATTACACAAAAGAGTTATCAATGGGGAAGGTAAAACCCATGCACACAAAAACTTTTAGTGGCTGCATTGGCTGTTGTTAAAAAATGGTAGAGAATTTGTAATTGGATCCATAAATCGTGAACTGAAAATGATACTTTGGAAGAGGAGATAATTGCAACAAGCCAAAGGGTTTTTTTATTACCCAATTTACTATGTTTGGAATCATATTTGCTAGACTGTAGATTGATATCCAGATTTGCAGATACATTGTAATGTAATTTAATTAAATAACCCAACAGAATTCTACGATTTCCAACTGAACTTTTAGGACACCCTTTACCAAACGAAGCGCGGGCTACATACATATGTGTAGGTGTAGGTGCAGGTGTGGGTGTGGGTGTGGGTGTGGGTGTGGCGTGTTAGCGTTAGTGTTGCGTGTTACAGTAGCTGAGTGTGTGCGTGTGATGGGGTGTGCGTCTAATAATAGTTATTATCAAATGGTAGGCTATCACTGGAGCTCGTGTAGTGTGGCTGCTGCTGCAATTGTGGCGGCTGGGGCAGCACCTGATTGCTGCAACCATTCCGCTTGATTGCCTTGTTGCCGTTGTTGCACTTTTGGTGCTGGTGCTGCTGCTGCTGCTGTTTGTGCATGGCCTTGAAGTCGTCCTGCGACTTGCTGTTGCTGCCTCCGTTCTTGGAGCTATGCTTGCCGCTCTTGTGGCCCTTGCCACCGTGCTTGGTGTGCTTGAGGCTGTGGTGCTGCTGTTGCACATGAAGCTGGGGATTCGAGTGGTCGCTGGCAGTGCCGCTGCTGCCGTAGCTGTAGATCTGCGACTTGGACTGGCTGCGCAGCGGCTGCTGCTGCATCGTGGCCACACTATAGTGATCCAGGCTGTCGAATGTCTGCAGATAGTGGGGATTTATCTGGGTGCAGTAGTCGCCGCCGCCACCGCCTCCGCCGCTCTGCTGTTTGCGATCGAGTGTGTTGCGTGTGCTGGAGCCACTGGGATGTGGCATGTGGGGGCCAGCATTGTAACTGAGATGCTGATAGTGCGACTCTACATTGACCTGCTGCTTGGATCCATTCTTCATCGGCAGCGGCGGTGGCTGCTGCGGTTGTGGTGATCTGCGGTTCGTGTTGTTGTTGCCATTAGTGTTACCATTTCCGTTTCCGTTTCCGTTCGACTTGAAGCTGTTGTTGCCACTGTGCAGAGTGAGGCTGTTGTTGCTGTTGCTGTTGTTGCTGTGGCTATAGCTGTGATTGCTATTGCTGCACTCGGACTTCGTTTTGATGGCAATGAAGGCATTGGGCAGCGGTGGCAGCATTGGTGGTGTACCCGATGGCGTGGCTGTCGATGAGGAGCAGCTCGGTGCTGCCAGTGCTGCTGGTGCTCCTACTCCTTGAGGAACTGTTGCTGTGGCGCTAGCCACAACCACCAGTTCCCTCTCCCGCTCCCGCTACGCGATGTGATGACCGCCAAATGTGCGTAGTACTGGTACGCTCTGATTTTTGGTTGTTGGTGGTGGGGGAATTGTTGTTGTTGTTGTTGTGTTGGTGGTTTCACATTACAATTTGTGGTGTGCGTGTGGTGGTGGTGGTGGTGGTTGTGGTTGTGGATTGGTTAAAATGCGCATTGGTTGGCGGTTGGTTGTTGTGGTGGTTTGGTTGGAAAATGAAATGTCAGAGCGTAAAAAGAGACGAAAAAAGGAAAAGAGTAGACACTTATCATATAAGTTGTGTATGATATATAAGTATATAAAATATATATATTTTTTGTTTTCTTCTTTTTAGATAGTATACTTAGGTATCCTCGTGTGTGTGTGTGTGTGTGTGTGTTTTGTGTGTGTGTCGTTGATTGATTCGGTGTGGGGAGTAGGGGAAAAGTGCGTCAGTTGTGGGGACATCCCGTTTGAAGTATGTTCTATTCGGTTTCTTGATTGTTCAGTTAGGTAGTTCATATATATATACACACATATAGTCGTAAGTACTATTGCAGCTAAGCTTTGACGACTCACTTACAAGTGCCTCGGCTACTTGGTGCATTTTAAAATAAATAAATCAAAAGAAAGAAAACTTAAACTACACAAGTACAATATTTACATGGAGTGTGATTAGTATTATAATTACGACTACATCTAGTACGAGTTCATCCAAAATGCAGTGGCTAACGCCTTGTGAGCTTCAAGTGGGTGGAGGCTGTGTTTCCACAACTTATATTAAAGGCAACTCCTTGGGTTATTTTCCTAGTGCAAGTCACGGGGAATTTCATGCATGGATGCAGTGACAGGCAGGCAAGAGGACAGGCAGCAGGCATTGTGGCATGTGGCACGGGGCATGGGGCAGGCAGCAGACTAATTTGTCGAGCGAGAAACTTATTAAATTTAACCGGGGAATACGTGGCAGGCAGTTGCCCGCATTCGTGGAGAAAAATATAGCTAATTAACCAGGCTAATTTGGAGCAAAAAAAGTGGCCTACAGCTGCAACCCACGAAGTTGTCGCATTTAAATGACTTTTGGTCCTCAGGGAGAAGCAGTTTCTTCCCTCCTTCCCACGTTCGTATGTTGTGTTTGAGGCTGACTCGGTAATTTGTACATTAAATTAAAAAAGTTTCCGCCAACCTCCCTCCGGCCCCCAAAGGACCGACAACTGTTTCGCTATCTTGCCTGTCTTTTTCTCTGAGAAGCTCTGAAAATGCACTTTATGCATAGTCAATAACGCACACATACATATAGGAAGCAGGGGGAAAACTTTCAGTCGTTCGCTCAATGCACTCTCAAAGACACTACAGGGTGCACTTCTCAAGGAAACTTGCAGCTCCTTGGAACAGAAAAGTTGACAGGCATTGACATAATTTTACGCGCAATGACAACTTGAAAGAGCAGAAGGAGGGGCGCAGCTGAAGCCGCCGCAGGATGTCTACATGTCCTGGCGCTCGCTCTATCTCTCTGTATTTTTCGAGTGCAGGCAAATAAGCGCGTAAGTAAGTGGTGCACCCACTCCATGCTCCACCCCCTTGCACCCTGGGGCACTTTTCCAGCCATTTCCATTGCATTTTCTGCATCATTTAGTTGCCGCTCAGCAAATTGATGGAAATTTAATAGACTTGCCACATAATTGTGGCCGGCATTTGGCGCTTGAGTGGCACTGGCTAATGATGGATGACTAAGAATCGAAACGACCAGCTGTGGCAGTACCCGGGAAGGGGACAAGGACCTCGGTTCCTGGACATTACAGCCGCCAAACGAGAGAGCAACATCATCAACAGCAGCAGCAGCCGGAAATGGGAATGGAGGGAATGGGGAATGGAGAATAGAGAATGGAGGGCTGGAGTTGCCTCAACGGAAGTTCAACTCAGTGCCACAAAAATTTGAAAACTTTGTAAACAAAACTTTGAGCTCTGCACTTTGCTGCTGGCGCGAAACGAAACGAAAAACATCAGGCGACGATCCGCAGGACCTCTTGGATAAAAACGGTACTCTACCATCCGCCCCTCCTCCCCCTCAATCCCCTGTCAACTGCACAAAGTTTTCCACACGGCAAATGGTAACTGAACTTGCTCTAAACTTGGCCGAGAAGCAAGACCCGGACACGGACGCGGACGAGAGCCGGGCCACTGCCACTGCCACTGCCAGTGGAGTTCCAACTGGAATCCACTCTGCATACAACAACAAAAGCTTTCATCAATTGTCCGGCGGATGTTAGGTTCACAGACAGAGACAGCACATAGATATAGATAGAGATTGGGTGAGCGTTAGCTGTGACAGGGACAGAGACAGAGACAGGGACAACGACAGTTGCAGCCAAGCTTCCGCTAAGCTCGGCTACATCCGGCACCCAAATCACCGTAACCACCCCCAACCCCATCCCCAAGCCCAATAGCAAGGGAAGCGAAACCCACTCTGCCGCCAACACCCACACCGATCAAAGCTAACTGCACTTCAAAAATGGCTTCTATCCTGAATAAACTGCACTACAAAGCAAAGGAGAGAGAACGAAAATAAAACTAAATAGAAGGAAATGGGAGTGATTGAATCGGTTTTGCGACTAGAAGATACCCCCGCTACTAGGGGGGTAACAATGTGAAGAGAAAAGGACATTCCATGCCCCGAATGGACACTGCAAAGTCAAGACATATCGTACAGAAAAGACCAGTATTCCAATGATTGTCGAATACACCCATGTACCTCTACCATTGAAGAGTATCAAAAAAGAAGAAAAGAGAATATTCTTTTGTAAATATTACTTTGAGCTGCTGCTGCTACTGCTGCTGCTGCTGCTGCTGCTGCTGCTGTTGCAACAGAAGTGGAAGATGGCTTTGCTCGTTTTGCATTTCATTCGAAGAAAATGCAGCAAGTTCTCCCAATCCTCCCACCGCCATCTACACAACACGCGTCCTTGTGTTGCTGCTGTTGCCGCTTTGTGTATCGTACAATTGTAATAACTATCTCGGCGAGTGTTTGAAATGCGTTTACCAAAAAAACTTTTTACGGCTCTTTGCCACTGCAAGAGTGCAGAAATTTTTACGCTTTTCTTTTCTGCTCCTTTCGAAGGGGTGGCACGTACTTATTTCGGTTTTAAATAAAACGGAAAACGGAAAAACGGGGCCAAATGGTTATAGTAAATACAAGTTGCGTGCCTCTAGACCGGAGTATCCAGAAAAGTATGCCACAGTCATTTCTTGTAATATTTCGCATACGCCCCGCTGCAAATCCAGAATAATGGCCCCATAACAGATAGCATATTGAGGCGGTAATTGTTCGAACGCAAAATAAATTACCCAAAATGTGGCAGACAGCAAAAGGTAGTTTAATTAAATGATTAACACTGATATTTACAACACCATTGCGATGCACAGAAAGAGCGCCAGAGCGTGCCAGTGGGAGAGTGTGCCCATCAGACGGGCGGTCTGGTCCCCAAATAAAAAAGGGGGGCCGTCACACCTGCCACGGCATCCGTTGGCCATTTTGGAATGTGCACGAGCACCAGCACGGGGTCAACCGGAAATACAACTTGCGGTCGTGTCGCTCTCATCGTGTTCCCTCCTGCCCATGTCCCTGTCCGTATTCGTGTCCGTATCGGTGTGCCGTGCCCGGACCCAGACTCGGACAACGGTCAATTGCTTTGCTTAAACAGTGGACGACCGCTGCTTGTTTTGTTTGCTGATTGCGCAAATATTTGCGCAGGCATTAAACGCTGAATTGATGGCCAAACGAGAAGACCGTGCGACTGCCATGACCATGGCTGACGCCCCAAACACCGGTTCCAGCACCGTCTCCGGCCGCAATATAAATTTAAATATTAACGCCCCGACTTAACCTCGATGAGTCGGCCATGAGCCCCACGCCTTCGTCATCGTCTGTCTGTAGGTATTTCTCTTTCAGCCTCCTTTCAGTCTGACTTCTTGACCAGAGTGAAAGGCAAACGTTTGCTTTAATGTTAACAGCCTCGTTACTTTTTATTGCACGCACTGTGCGGGTCCTCTCCCCCTCTCTTCCTACCGAATGGGCGTGCAAAAGGAAACTTAGAGGTCTCCAGCACTAAGCCAAAATATTCCGTGTGGTCATTACCAAAAAACCAGCAAAAGCAAAAGCAAAAATTTCAGCAAAAAGAAAAACAAAAAAGGTACAAAAATTGTGATTATGAACACAAATTTGCGCTTAAATTGCGGGCGTTTCTGGTGGTTTTATTAAAAAAACCGCCAAGTCATTAAATTTTATTACAAGTTTAATTTTTCAATAAGGCAGGCGCCGCACCAGCAAAAAGGAAACTCCCAAGGATGGGTTTGGTCGGGTGTTAGCGAATTTTAACCAGGTTGCAGCTAATCGCAATGGGTTGGTAGTTTCCTTAACTCGTTCTGGAAGGCTATTCGGGAGTGAGAACATAAATTTGTCTAAATTCCACGCTGGCTATGTGAAGTAATCTAATATTGCTCAGGCATCTTGTGGCGGGAATGAGCCAACCGCAATTCGAAGTATTTATTAGGTAATCGCATGACTTCTAGAATGTTGAGATGGAACCTCACAATGAAATTAGTTACTGAAAGATTGACTTTTCATTGTGATTAGCTTTCAAGTGAAAAGGTCACGTAATAGTTTCAATGGCGCTAAATACCTTTAACAATCTGCAGCATTTATGATCGTTTTCAAAATGAAAATGCACCGTTCCTGTACGTCAAGGCACTTAGTCAACAGAATGAATTTGTTATGGACTGATGAAATAAGTTGGCCCCTGAAAGGTTGGACAAAGGAATAGAGAGGATGTTGCACGTCATACCGGTGCGTGTTTGAATTAGTTTTACGGCCACTAGTTGTGTGTATATTTACTATTTTACTTGGGGAAGCCGAAAAAAGGAAGCGAAGCTCATAAAATGCAAATTTTGTGTGTGGTGTTTGCCTGGCGGTGGCGCCATATTAAAAAATAAAATGCACCTGCAAACACACACACATAAATTACATTTATAGTGGCAGAGGTGGAGGCAGGGCGGAAACTTTACGCATACCAACACACACACAGAGAGAGAACACTCCCATGAAGCATGCCATTTATGACATTCGACACACTCCACCACTCCACAAAAGTACCAAAACTGAGAAGAAAAGAGTGGGAACAAGAGGCAAAGAAAGCTTTGCTAGTTGAAGGAATAGATACCCTAGACAACGATTGATAATATAGTCGTCGGAGTTGGATACACTTTTTTTTAATTAAATTGCTTGTCTGTGTACGCAAAGAAAGAGTCTTCATGGAATGATCGGTTGGCAGGCAACAGATTGCATTATCTTTAGCAACAGAGATCCGAATTATCTACACTGATTGCAGCTAAAGTGAGAAAAGCATTACCTATATTTATCCTGCATCCTCTTTTATAAACCGTAATATCCCCTGCAGGAGTATTCAAGGAAAAGAGTAAGGCAAGTGTTGGCGAGAGAGAATGGCAACGCATAAAAACCATATTAAATGGCTTTTGCTTCTCGCTCTTGTTGTTCCTGGTGCTTGGCTTTTGTCTTAGACGGAGATGGGGATCCAACACACCCAAAAAACACCGCCCGAATCCAGTGTTCCCCGTGGCCTGAGCCATGGTCTGGCAAGAAGTCTGCCGCTGGAGATCTGGAGACGAAGTCTGAGTTCTGGGGTTTTTGTTTGTCATCTTTTAATGGCGCAATTAGAGCACACAGAATGCGTTTACTGAAATCTGAGCGGCGGCTGGTGCTGCTGTGACGTTGCCAGGCGTCATAAAGGATTTTTAATAATGGCGCCAAATTACAATAGACACAGACACACACACAGTCACACACGCACATCCGAAGTCCCACAAATTGCGTATACGCCGTGTGGCACTTTGAAACAAAAAACCCCGAGCCGCACGACAATGCAAAGTTCGGCTCGGCGGCTGGGCGTGGCAGTTGTCTGCCAAGTCGAGTTCGACTTTGCCTGCTGTTTGTTGTTTGCTGTAATTTGATGCCCCATTGTGTGCCACAATTCTCCAGAGGGAACCACCGCCATCCTGCACCACTTCTGCTACTCCTGCAACACTCCAGCGTTCTGCCGTTCTATGCCACTTCTAGTGTCAGTTGAGATTATTTTTTTCCTCTCTCTGCGTTTAGTTTTCGCTTCCAAGCCATTGCTATGCAATTTCGGGGAAACGCCTTGAGCGTAATTTATGCGCGCATTGTTTCTTCATTTTCCAGGGGCTTGTCATTAGTTTTCTACAAAACGAAGAGTGTACAGAGAGTGAGGGAGTGAATGCGGGGGTGTTGCAGCAGCTGCATGAATTTATGGGCTTTCCATGTTGCTTTCCTGTTGGGAAACTCCGCTTTTCACACAGCAGTTCACGTGGCCTGTAAAGACAACTTTCCTGCCGCTGCTTAGAGTTCATTTTAGGGGGTCCGAAAAGTTTCCCTCAATGACCAATTCTTTTCCGATTTTCCACAGAACAAAGGACTGGCATAAAGATAGAGCTATATGTTGAATGGCTAAATTAAAGGCTTTAAGACATTGAAAGCATCGACTGGCCTGGCTGGATGAACTCAGAGCGGAAATGCATACGCAATAAATTATGGCTGTGTCGAGTGGTGCAACGCAAGGCACAAGGGAATGTCGTGGGAGTTTTTGGGGCTGGTGGGGGTGGTATTGCAACATAAATCCTTTTTTTTTGTTGGAAAATTTATGGTGCATTGAACTTAAAACGAAATACAATAAAATTCTCTACTTGCAGCGAAGATGCGGCACCAACTGAGACGGAAACGGCGAAACATAAAAATAATCAAATTTATTAACGTCTGAGCAAGCGGCAATACCCTGGAAGTCTTCGCTTTAATGGTGATGACCGTTCTGAGCAGCCTTGAGGATGCAAATCAATTTAAGGTTTAATTTAAGTTTAAAAGCAACGAGAGATAATACATATATATCCCGGAATTGCAAATTACGCATTTTAGAGTCGTTAGAAATGCAGCGCTGGGTCTAGGGCGCATTTTTCAATAATATCATTCGAAAGTAGATTTTCTTTTAATCAGAAAAAAGCCGTGAATAGGGTATGTGTGCCTTCTTTAGAAGAAAACTTTTCCCGCTTTTCTTTTTCAGACATTTCCCACGCACGGGGAGCATCAGCAGCAGGCAAATGCTGTAGCAGGAAGCAAAAGAAGTCCAGAAAAAGATGTAATAAAATTAATGCCAAGGCATTATGTGCTCTCTGTTGCAGTATGGGTTCTGGTAGCTCTCCTCTACAGACGGACGATTCTGGGGCCTGTCAGTGTGTATTTGTGAATGCAATGAGGCATTAAAGCATCGCTGAAAGGAAGGCACACGAATAACGAGGACATAAGAAGGCAATGACACCAGAGAGTCAACTATCGAGGCGACGAATAAATCATATCCGGAGCCACATTCAGGTTCTGGGCCACGTGACGCCTGAGAAACATTTCAAGAGTGGAATATCAAAGAGAATATATGTATGTACACAAAAGCAGGTCGATTGTCATTAAGAATATGTGTGAAAAATTATCTCGAAGCCACCGTGCATACTTACGTTGTTTTTATTCACTGAAAGAGTTATTGATTTGTGCTGATAAAAGCTCACAAGGCGCTTAAACTAGGAGGTCTCTTATGCATATAATATATACATATGTATGAACGACTAAACTCTATACATTTTCCATACAAAATTTCAATCAAAGTTGTGCTGTGTGCAACGGGCTTTCAGTTTTTTTGTTTACTATTTCTATTTCTTTTTTGTGCAAGAGTGGTGCAGACACAGAGAGAGAGAGAGAGAGAGGAGAGATAGAAAGAGTGGTCGGATGAAAATTATAATTCAACTAGAAAACTTATAATTAGTGCACTTGAGTGAGGAAAAAAGTGATCCAAACTAAAGCGAAATGAACTTTTTCCAATTCCAAAAATGGTTTCAAACTAATAAAATACAACAACCAGACAGAGAGAGATAGACAGACAATGAGAGAGAAAGACAGAGAATAATATAAATTATAATTCTGTGGCTGCAGGTGAAATGCTTAATTCAATTTTTACGTTAGCTAAAATATATTTCAAATTGCAATTAACTGAAAACCAACAAACAAAAACGGAGAGTAGAGTAGGTACTATGTACATTAAAAAAAGTTTTGCTCTGCAACTAGTTTCCAAACAACACACACACACAAAGGAGGAAAAAAGAGATCCATATGGAAATTACTTTTGGGGGCAGACTGTTGCAATATGTTGGTGCGGTGCAGGCAGTGGCACAAGCTTGGCTTAGAGGCTACTTTAACAAAAGCGTTGCGAAAAGTGTACGAAAAAAAAAGGAGAAGATGAGGTGGTTATAGTAGAGGCGTGGCGTTGGGAGATTGGAAAGTATGGGGGTGTCAGTGGGTTATGGGGGTTAGGCATTCGGTTATGTTTTTTTTGGTGTTATCTCTGGTGGTTGTGATGGCGCTGATGGCTTTTTTTGATGGGGTTGGGACAACATTAATTCATTTACCAACTTAAATTGAACGTGAAATTATTAATTGCTGCCTTAATTCATTTATAATGAGTTTTTCCAGTGGCATCTGTGCCACATCAGAGAGAGAGAGATAAAGTGTGATGAACAGAGGAGTGCAACAGAGATAGAGAGAGAGATAGAGGGTTTGCAGTAGTGCAGCATTTCAAATATCAAGTATACGCAGTGTGGAATCCAATAAAAAGAGCAATAAGTATGAACGTGCTTTGGCTTAGATGTATTAGACAGAAAGGAGAGAGAGAGAGAGTCGGGAACGGGGTGCGCACATATGTAGGGATATATGGGTGTGTCAGAATATGAATGCGAGTAAAATGTTTGTGGGTTTATGTGGCTGTGTCTATGTGAGTGGGTTTTATTGCCTACTTCTTGGGGCAGGAATGGTGTCTATAGTGTTGTTTCGGGCGGGAGACATCTCTTCGGTTGATCACAAGAAAGACATTCAGTTTAAAATTACAATATGCACTGGATGATGCGTACACTATGGGCTAGATCTTTAATATAATTCATTATTTAATCAAATATATATATAGAGATATTTGTATACGGATCGGTGTTAGTGTGTGTGTGTGTGTGTGCGTGTGTGTGAGATGTGTATAGATATGTATATTAAAAATGAAAATGCAACAAAAGTATACAATTCCAATGAAAGAAACGTTCGTATTCCGCTTGCACCACATAACAAATCATGATTCAGCTCATCGAAAACTGTTGGACATTGTATGAGTGTGTGTTCTTGGGGGATTTGGTGGGGTAGGTATACGAGTATATGGCATATACAATATATAGTTAGTATTTTTAATTGGCAAATCACGATCATCAATCATCAATCAGCGAGCGAACGAGCGAGCGAGCGAGCGAACGAACGAACGAGGAACGAATGTCACCAACTTCCGGCATTATATATACGTATATAGTATATATATTATATATATATTCGTGTGGGATTTTTGTGTGTGTATTTGTGGGTGTATGCTTGGATATATATTGATATCAAAGTAAAATTCAATTCAGTTCATTCGCTTATTATTACATCATCGAAAGTTCATCAAAAAGAGAAAGAAAAAATGTAATCCTTTACATAAATATTCATATTCATTAGTATATCTGGTATATATATATTTAGGTGGTTTTTATATATATATATATATTCAAGGTCAAGATCATCAATCAATCAATTCATATCAATTAAACAATTTACATGTATGCGTATATATAAGTATATATATATAGATGTATAGAGAGAGAGAGAGACAAGAGAGACAGAGAGAGAGACAGTAAGAGAGAGGTTGGAACAAGACGAGGGCTGGGCGGGCTGGGTGGCTGGTTGGCTATGGGTTCTGGGGTGGATATTTGCTCACCAAGTCCACGTAATGCAAAAGAAAAATCATAAAAATATTACACTGAAAATCAATAATTAAATCACTCCGAATCGGGGGGAATCTCTAGACTCTGATCTTCTTCTGCTTTTTCCACTGCTTGATTCTTTTTATTTCTCTATCTTTTATATGTACTAGCTTTCTCCTTTGCTTCTTTCCAGTGTTGGTTAATGCTTAAAAGATTTTCATACGTGTTTCGGTTATTAGTTCTAGGTATTTGTTTATAAAACACAAATCACAGTCATCACAGCAAGAGTTTTCATGTTCAAATTCATAATCAAATTCAAGTTGAAGCATATGCCAAAAATAGTCAGAGTATATGTGTATCTATGTGAGTGTTCGTGGGTGTTTTCGTGAGTAGGTGAGTCATTTGATGGGCTGCAAGTTCGCTTTGTATCTACAGTCACCAAAAACTTGAGCGTGTAAGTATACAAAATATTATTTTCAATCAACTAACAGTGAGGGACGGCTGGGACGGGGAAACCCTTGAAATAAATTCATATCAAAACCAATGCCAAAAAACGGGGGCGTGAAGAGATGTAAGTGCAGAGAGCGCAGTGCGCTCATGAATAAATCACAATTCACAAAAATAAACATAACTGGAAAAGGAGAAAAAAAAATGTTTTATTGTTTCATATCCATCCATACATACAAAGAGAAATTTATCCAAACGTTTGCACAAGCCAGAGCATACGCATATAGATACGCAGGCACGCACACAGAGATGCGAGTGCGAGTACAGACACACACACAGATACAGACAAGGGGAATCCAAAGAACAAAATCAATATTAATAATAATGCCCAATGCAATATTAATGGGAAACTCAATGGCAACTGCAACGGCAACTGCAAAAAATTGCAACACGGAGGATATTGAAGTTATGAAGATCGAAGCGTTGGATACCCTTGCAGCAGATCCATTGTTATCAGAGAGCGTACATAAATGCATATGCATCTTCAAAAAACTATCACTCGGTCATATATTCATATGTATATATGAATTGTATGAATGTATATATTTGGAATTATCTTTGGAATTACTTGAATGTTTAATGTTTTCCATCTATTTTATGGGGCTAGTTTTGCTTAGAAACAGACAGACCGAGCAACTGCTAATGAAATAATAAATACCCTCTCTCTGCAAGGGCATCAAAAAGTCATACAGGCACACACAGAACCGAATGAATGTGAATGCGAGAATGAATAAATATTAATGCAGACACACGCATTCGAAATTGAATTGTTTTTGTGTTTTTTATTCGTTATAAATTTGTTTCATTCATAATATGTTACTTATTCCCATTCTCCTTAGTTTCACTTATTTTTTTTTGTTTTGCTGTTGTGGTTTTTCTTTCTTTTCTTTTTTTCTACAAATTACTTGCTCTGCATTATTCATAATTATCATATATGTAAATATTTATATAACATATTTGTTTTGCGGGGAGGGGTTTGGGTAGTTCGGTTTTTTATTAAATTTGGTTTACTGTTTTCTTGCTTAAACAATTCCATGAAGATTTTTCTATAAAAAAATACAAACAAAATAGACCAAATGCCACAGACACGAGCGACAGAGAGAGAGATAGAGAATGCTAGATCGAAATGTGGGAGTATAATGTGGGTATATATATATCAAATAAACACAGACATATACATGTAGGTGTTGTTACTCTTGTGTATGTGTGTGTGAGTGGAGAATAATGCAGGTGGAACTGAAAGATTTTTTAAGCTAACTCTTTTCTAATATCTAGAAGACTATCAATGAAGGATCTGCTAGTGTAATACAGATCAAGGATATATCATATTGAATATGATATAAATTATTGGACAAAATCAATATGTTTCTTAAAAACTATTAAAAATTAAAGATACCTGTTCTGATCTGGTTGTAAATCTACAATATAAGAAATTAACGAAATGGAGGGACTCTTCTTCTCTGGTATATATACTTTCAATTGTTAAGTAGCAGACGGATTAAATAGAGGCTATATTGTCTAAAGGCTTAGCATCTGTAAATTCGACTGAAATAAATTCAGAATTTATGTAGTACAAGTTCTTGTATAAACGCTAAAAAGTGTAGGGGAAAATGAAATGGTAAAAGTAATAATTTCCTATAATTACTTGCATTTGTTGGTCCAATTTATGGAGCATACGACAGGCATTTTCAACACTTACTAATCAAAAGACCTGTACGGGAATATAGATCAACATTTGTCCAGTAGAACATCGCAAAAAAGAAAGCAAAATCGATTTAAAACTTACAAAAACTCTGTGCAAGAGACAAAAATTGGGAAAAAAGTGAGTTAAACATATCAATGCCGCTTTTGTTAGTGGAACAAATAAATAAAAGAATAAAATTGGATTACAAAATCATATATAAAATTCGCTTTATTTAAATTAAAGACTTTTGCAGTGTTTTTTTTTGCTAAAATAAATATTAAGAATAATATTAATAAATTTATTGTACACATAAAATCATAGATTAATCCATAGTGCATACATTTATACATTGCTTTTACTTGAGACTCGGAACAAAATCAAATGCTCTCAGAATTAATGTCAGTGGCCGTATCCTCAATCAGTGGATTGCTGCCCGACTTCCGAATTGTAATTTTAATCGGCGTCTGCAAACGCTCCGTTTCGTATATTTTTAACTTCAACTAAATTCGGGGGAGTATTATTAAGGTTGAGAAATTACCAATTTGGTTGACTGAATGGATAATACAGATTACATTTAACATACAACATTTAAATCAAAACAAATAATCAAGCACAGTCAATCACAATGCAGATGATGAATGTATTGGGGGTGCTACGAAAAAATCAAAAACGGAATTAATTATCCTTAAACAAATTGCTGCTCTTTGGCCCCGCCCGCAAACAAATATCGGACGTGACATAAAAACAAAAAAATCGGAGCGAATCGGAACCAAATAACGTGCCGTGAAAAAGATTCAAACTTTTTAATATGCATAAAGCGCATTTGGTTCTCGCTTTCCCATATTTTTTCTGCACGGCTCTTATAATTATTAATTTTGTTAATTAAATAAATGGAGCCTTTTTTGTGTAGTATTCTGGTGGCTTTAATTAATTTTTGTTCGTCCACAATTTAAGTAGAATTTTTCCGCTTGCACAATAAATACGATATGAATGCAAACCAATTTAATGACTGACAGTGGAATGAAATTATAATAATTGCAAATTATGATGATTGCTGTTGTCTGGCTATGGCCGATGGTGTCGGTGGTGGCGTCGGGAGGCACATACCGGAGGTACGCGGTCGAAGGACGCGGTGGTGTGATTATATGTATTGCTATTATTTGCATTTGCACTACCTTTTGATTTGTTTGCACTCGACAAATGGGAAATATTCGAGCTATTGAGCTCTGCTCAGACGAGTCCTTAATTGCTTGTAATTAACTGCCATAATGGTCGCAAAAGAAAACTCCTTTCAACTGTCAGAGCGTGAAATTGGAATGAGGAAATTTTGTATGTTTTTTTTTTGTATTTTTGTTTTGTATGCCTCGAATGTGGAAAGTTTTTTGGTAAATTATTATTTTTACTGAAAGAATGGACGGTTTTCCGCTCAATGTGATTTCTGTTATCATTGAGTGTGTATAACAATCTGTGATTGTTGAAAGTGATTTTCCTCCACATTATTGAGTAGATTTAAATAATAATTTAATGTAGATGGTATTTTAATGGATCAATCTCTCCTAAGAATGAAGTGGAAAGTTTTCTTTTCGGAAATGAGTTAACAATGATTACGAATATCTATCGATCTTGCTAATGGAGTAGCTTCAAATGGCCAGACTAAGTACTCTTTATTTTGCAGTAGATTCATTTGAATCTTCAAGTAAATCAACCCTTGCCAATGTGAGTGCAAAAAAGGTGCATTGCAATCGTGTTGAGTGGACATGCCAAGTGCTTGGTGGGGGTTTCTTGTATCTCTATTTGTGCCTAATGGTGTGTCTGTGTGGTGGGTGTTTTTGGGGTGCTAGGCCATAAGAAAGTCTCATGGCTTGAAATACGTTCCAACTTAGATGCGGATTTGGATTTGGATTTGGATTTGGGCAACTCGTTTCCGGGCCACTTACTCAATCATTATTTTGAGAGAAACTTTTTGCATAACGAAACTTGTCCAACGGCCCTTTAGGCCCGACTGTCGGATGGCCCGAATGTTGGCCAAACAATGTATCAAAGTGTTGTGGCAACAGCTAATTGGATTATGCGATTAGCAGAACTTGTGCAGAGCTGGAGAAGGGATTTTTGTTATCCACATCTTGGGCTAAAAAGTCTTGGCAGCTGAAAAGTTGTTGGGCAAAGTTTAGCTCGCATGCAGCTCGCATTTTCCTCTTTTGTTTGTGCAAAGCGCGCCAAATTGTTAAATGATGCAATGAAAACGTTTTTGTTGATTCCGGGAAATTATGCTGCGTTTAACAAATTGCATGAAAATGTTCCAAAATGTTCAAGCCGCAGAGGACGAGGACGACGATGTCGACAACGACGGATGGGCCGAAAACTTTTGTCTAGTTGGGAGTCGGGAGTCGGCTGTCGGGCGTCAAAAGTCGGGCGAGTGAAGTGGCAAGCATCTCAGGGCCATTTGTCGGCCAGAAGTTGCAAGTTGTTTTCTGATTTATGCACTGACAGTTTGTGGTGCGTGTCTGGGGCCATTTTATTTATGAGTTTTGTTTTTCCGAGCAGGCAAACAAATGCAAAAGTATGCAAAAGATAATACTATTTACTCGGTGCCCTCTTGGAATCTGTCTGTCTTTTGTGGTTAATTAAAACGCAAAGAAAACTTTCGATGCACACACACAAACACAAACACAAACACATGCTACACGAGCAGAAGAACACAAAATATAACCTTCACAAGTACATATACGTACGAGCATACATGTCCATATAAAGTGTAGTATGCTATATGGAGGAAAGTAGTAAATTCTGTTGTTTGTACTGAGAGCAATAAAAATAATCACAAGACTCGTAAAGGTGTGTAAAGGGGGAAAATAATACATTTCAAAAACAGCAGATATCACGTGTGGGAGATGTGGGGGGTAATGGTACACACACAAAAATCAGGGACATTCGTTGCGGTCACATTCTCAGCATTTGGCAGCGTTCCAGATAAAGACAACAGATAGGGAAAACTCAGGAAAAACAAACACACGCCACTCACAAACACACACATAAAGGCATGAAAAGATAAGGCAAAAACATGTTGCAGGTTATTAATCAAACAAAAACAGGCACAAACACAGGCAGGGCGGGGTTGGGCAGGGCAGGCGATGCATGTTTTTAGGAAATGAAAGGTATAACAAATATTATGACACGCGCGCGAGCGCCCAAAAGCAGGCAGTTAAAAAGTGTGAGGTGTATTTCTGCAGGGGATACACGCTCGTATCACACCCACACACAAATGCTAACTTAAATGCCAAACGGAAACGGAAATGGTAATAGAAATGAGAGCCAACAGAACAGTGAAACAGAAACGTAAACGTAAACAGATACGTAATTGGAATTGTTTTGAGTTGCACAAAATGCATCGAGCACAGACAGTTGCTTTACTGGATTATACAGCATTACTGGATTACTGGAATATTACTGGAGTACAGGATTACTGGATTATTTGCTTTGATTCAATATGCTTTACATGGTTCATTGACAGGGGGATATTTTTTTGGGGGTCTGGCAAGGTAAAACATTCCGCATGGTGTAGAGTAGAGTATGGAGTACTTTTGATATTTGGTTTTTCTTTTTTTTTTACGTTTTTTTTTTTGTTTTTTTCATAGATAGTATTACAATATACTTGGTAGTTGTTGCACCTTCGGGGAATCAATCTCAATCTCATATCGAAAAGGAAAACTAATCGAATAAATGTCGGTAGTTATAGTAATAGTTGTTGTAGTAGTAGTAACATCATTAACATAAGTTATACATACATATACATAATATAATGTAAACTAAATGAGAGCATTAGCATGTTAACGTAAAACATAATGAATGCGTTCCAAGATCACACCTATAAGTACATATGCCATATATAACCATAGGCACACATATATATGTACATATGTACATATATATGTATATAGATATATAGATATATGTATATATCATTGGTAAACTTAAATAAACTTTGAGCTCAAGGCTGCTCGCTCACTTTGTGTGTCACTTCGTTTTATGTTTGTCTTTTTTTTTTTGGTTGTTGCTTCTTAAACAAACGCAAACACACACGAACATAGGGCTTAGGCAATATCAGTATATGTATATATGTATGATATATAATATAGGTATATAGAAAAGTGAAAAAATTCAAGTTGTACAAAATGCACGCTTGGCGGCAGTTCTTGTCCTCGACACAGATTCATTTCAAATCGTGTGCCTTTGTGTAGCAGTGTTTCTGTGTGAAAAGTTATGGGTTATGTATCAGTTGTGTCTGTCGTATCTGTCCATTGTCTTCTGTCCAACCGAAAATGTAAACTTTCTTCTTTTTTATAGAATCTGGTGGGGGTATAACCTTGCTGTTTCTGTTGTTCCCCTCAACGATCGCCAGTTAATGATGAAGTCTCTGCTTGTATGCTATTTAAATGTAACTTTTATTAATTTATTTGCAACAGATGCAGCTAGGAGGTGGAGCGGCCACTTTCTGCCGATAAGTTGATGGCCAGCCATAAAGCAGCCAATGAATTATTATTGTTGCAGGAGGCAAACAGGCATTAAGCCTTCTCCACACATCCAGGCACACACAAACATGTTCTCGTTGCCTCCATCTCTTTGTGGCAGCAGGACAGCAACGTTGACAGGAGAACTTACACAGAGTCCGGGGCATGCATTATGCAGCAATTGCTGTTGTCAACTGACAACGGAGTTGCACGGACCTGAACGGAGTTACACAGGCCCAGAGCCGGGGCAAGGCATCTGCCGCCTGACAGTAAATTAAGCGGAAAAGTGTGTTGCGGCATATGGAATGGGCCAAAGAGATGGGGAGTTGTGGCACAAAAAAATAAGTCTGCTTCTCTCTGGACGGTGGGGGGGTTGGCAGGCAGGGGCAGTGGTACGTGGCAGAGGAGTAGTATTATTTGCTGCAGTCGGAAATAACTCAACCGCAAATGAGATAAATTGCGCGCACACAGATAATTGCATGGCCGGCCCCCAGACGGGGCGTTGTGGCATGGAAATGAAATACATTTCACATACGCCGAGCCGCCGATCCGCCGCGCTGCCACGCCATTGGTTTTTCAGTGCTTTTTTCCTTCAATTTTCATATGTGTCCTCCCCAAAGTATTCGGTCTGTTTGTTAGCCTCTGAAAGAGTCCTCTTTTTGTTGGCCGCCTGTACAAATATTTATGTGGCTGCCAGCACAAGCGAACGTACAGATGTATGTGTCGGTGTGTGAGTGTGTAATGGGAAATATTGCACATACGCACTGTCTGCTCATTAAAGTCGATCGTTGAAGGGATCTCGCTCGTACATCTCTTTAGTTGCAGTTGTATTTACATAACGTATACTTCAAAACTTCTCCCTTTCTGCTTCTCCTTCTCCTTCTCCCTCTTCCTCTGTCCCTGTCTCTCTCGTCAAATCAATAGCTTTAACATATATAATTATAGATTCTCAAACAGCAGCCATGTGAATTCTCTTTAGGGTTTCATCAACTGGAAGCTCTAAGTGCTCGGGGGTTTTCTTCTTTACAATCAATATGTAGATATACTAGATTCTTTTGTTCGATAGTTGTAGTTGTAGTAACTTTTTTTTTCTTTTGTTGATTTGATACATGAAAAATGAAGTAGGTATATTCCGAAAAATTCGTTATCTTTATAGGATACTCGTACATTTAGTATACATCAAGGGGATTCTTGTCTAGTGTTTCTTACGGATATACAATCAGACATACACGTATACATACATACATATGGTATAGGAGTATGTGTTGTAATTGATTTAACTATAAATTTGATTTATGCTGCGATCTCGATTAGACTTCAGTTGTATCCGTTGTTGCCGCTAAAGATTGTGACTAATACATTTAGGCTACGATTATTCGCTATGCTTTATGCTATATTCGATTTGCAAGATCAAAATCTTTATAATTGAATGGTTGCATTATTGTCAGTAGTTTACGTTAATTTATCTCTAAACATATTCGAGTGGTTACAAGCAACATTCAAACGATTTCCTTTTGTTTTGTCTGTTCTCTGATATGATAAGAATAATTGGCTGCTCGATATCCTTCGAAGCTCGCTCCTTCACCGCCTCTTCTTCGTTCTGTTGCATATATTACACACTTACAATCTGTAGGATGCTTCAGTATCCATCTGTACACACGACTCCTAATCAGCGATGTGGCAACTTGGCCAATTTGTAATTGTAATTTTTGGCAGGGCACACAAATAGCAAACGAGAACATAAAAATTGCAATTCGATGGGTCCTCCATCTGAATCTGAATCAGAATCCTCATCCTCATCCGTATCTGAGTCCACATACACATAGACATCTCATCCTCTGTCCCTGCGATCGATAGCAATTTAATTGAGCGCTAACATTCATATTCCAGTATGAAGCTCTCGCCTCCGGCACCGGCACCGGGTCCGGGTACGACTCCTGATGCAGTCACTGGCTTTGCCGTGGCCCTTGCATGCTGCTGATGTGGCAAGAGCGAGGCAGATGTTGCTGCCGTACCCGTGCTTAAATTTACTTGTGACAACATTGCGGTTGCCGTTAATTTGCCATTGTATGCCACTGCCGGAGTCAGTGAGGGCGTCGGCGTGGGCGGACCGTGTCCGTAATAGTTCAGAGCGGAGGTAAGCGGCACTGACTGCTGCTGGGCGCGACGCTGCATCTGCTGTTTGGATAGATAATCCGTGGACGTATTTGCCGTGGCGTTGCGCAACGTTATGAAGGTGTCAAAGTTTTCGGCTGTGGAGGAGGCATTCGAGGTGCTGGAGTTGCGGCGGGGCACCAAATGTTGCTGCTGCTTGGGGAGATTCAGATTCAGCTTCAGCTGCTGCTGCTGCTGCTGCGACATTGACGAGTTTGATGAGGAGGAATTGGAAAGTGACGACGAGTTCACGGAGTGCGCGGGTGGATGCTGCTGCTGATTCGCATAGTATTTGCGCAAATTCTCCAGCATGTAGCGATTGTTTGCGTTTCCGGTTCCGGCTGTTCCTCCTGCTGCCCCTCCTAATGCTGCAGCTGCTGTGGGTGGTGGTGGTGCTGCTGCTGCTGTTGCTGTCGGATGAAACTGCGGCATGGCAGATGACACTGCTGCTCCGGAAAGTGCAACTGCTGCTGATGCTGCGGTTGGCGTCATCGTTATCTGCTGCTTGCTGCTGGTGGCATACAGAGCATCCCCTCCCAATCCCAATCCCAGGGCCATCCCTTGTCCCTGCGGCAGAGCCAAATTGATGACACTGCCGGTTGTAGCTGGCATTGCGGTGGCACCTCCTGTTGCTCCTCCTCCTGCTAACGCCCCTGCCATTGGTGGTTGTCGTCGTTCCATCTCCAGTCCATAGCGGGTAGCCGCCGGCTTACTGCTCCTTCCAGGGCCTCCTCCGCGTACTTCCCCCTGATAGCTGCGGGAATAGTGGGCCTCCATCAAGTCCGCCCGTCGCTGTTTCGTGGCATACACGGCCTCATCCGTCCCGACATCTGCACCTCGCCCAAATCCATAGTAGTCTGCGCGCGGATAGTGCTGCGATGAGGACAGAGCACGTTCGAATTCGTTGCGACCACGCTGCCGCTGGAAGTGGTCCAGGTAGCTCTCACCACCGGCTCCAGCAGCTCCGACCAGAAGGAGATGGTCTGCCTCGTGGTTCTCATTCTGCGGATGTTCATCCTCCTCATCTTCGACCCTGCTGGCCTGCTGGTGCTGCTGCTGTTGCTGTCGCTGCAAATGCTGATTGAGAGATTGGTAGAATGTGCTCTCGGCCAGATTCTCATTATACGTTGTCGGCTGCTGCCAATCAGCGTCTTCGCATTCGTTGACGCTGACGCGAATGCGTATGTCCCGGGCCGTATAATCAGGCTCTCCGCAAGCTGCAGCTGCCGCCATCCCAGCAGCTGCAACTCGCACAGCATCCTCATCCTGGTCGTCATCGTCGTCGTCCTCATCGTCGTCGTCGTCGTCGCCGTAGAAGAATCTCGCTGATTTGGCGCTTTCCGCCAGCAGCAGGTCCTCGCTCTCCTCGAGAGCCAGCGCGTAACTCGTTAGGTTGTCAAAGTAGTATTCGCACATTTTGTCCGGGTGCTCGTAGCGCAATTTGAATTCCTTGGATTCACGCGATACCTCCACAGCCTGCGGCAGTGGCTCCAACTGTGGCGGGAGTGGCGGCAGCTCTCTCTCGCGCTTTGCCGTTGTTGGGCCACTGAACACGGAGGCATAGTCCGAGCTGCTCATCGAGTCGGAGTTGGGGGCCGCCGTGCGCCGCGTGGCCTTTGAGGCAATGGGCAGCGTGCCCAGATTCTCGTAGTTGGCAGGAAGTCCTCCATTATTCGCTTGCGATTGGCTGCGCTTGTGGCGTCTTCGCGGTGTCTCCGGCTGTGGATGGGGATGGGGATGGGCATGATGAGGCTGCGTGGCCAAAGCCCTTCGCTGGGCGCCGCTCACCCGACCCACCGAGTGGGCCGACTGCTTCGTCGTGCTCAGGTGCTGGTCAAAGTTCTCCTCCAGGTAGGCGTCCAAGTAGTGGAGGTTCTTGCTCAGGTCGATCTCCGACTTGTAGCTCTTATAGATGGTGGCCTGCTTGCAGCGCGACTCGTAGTTGGAGATGTGTGTGCGGTCGCTGATGAATCGGAAGCTCTCATCTTTTGCCAGGGTGTGGAAGCCACTAAACTCGCTGCCAGAGCCTGCATCGGAGCCACTGCTGGTCTTGAAGTTGCGGCACTTGTCGCGTATCTTTTGGATGCCCTGCCGCGTCTTGGCCTGCAGCCGCTCAAAGTAGTTGGCCTTGGCAGCGGTGCTGCTGGTGTTGTTGACTGGCGTCTGGGTCTGCAGTCGCGGATGGTAGGCTGTGTGCTGGATGTCGTAGCCTCCACTTCCGGCGGCTCGCATGCTCTGGATGCTGTGAGTGCGATTGGGATAGCTGAGCTTCAGTTTCGGCAGCGAGGGTGGGTCCTCGGATCTGTGATGGAGTTTCCTCAAGGATAGCTGCTTGAAGATCGCCTTGGATCGCTTGGCCTTGCCCGTGGTGGTTCGTCGCTCATGATCTTGATCGAAGTCTTGACGCTCGAAGCGACGCACAGGCACTCCGTGTAGATAATGATGATCTGGTGGGTTGGCATTCGGCCTCGGCGACTCGAACAGACGCCTCAGGCCACGTCCTGTGCGCTGGGGTCGCGCACTCCTGGCACTCGCTGCACTCCTCAGTCGAGCGTTTACACTCAGAGTGAGAATTTCATCATCGTGGAAGATGGAAAAGGGATTCGTGATCACCGTGGAGCTCTCGTTGGCTCCCTGGGAGGCTGTTAAGCTGCTCACGGATCTAGTCTTAAGGCTAGCGTTACTCGAACTATATCTATTCTGGCTTATGGCTACTTCCTGCTGCTGCTTACTGTCTAATACAACTACAACTTTGGCTTCATTGTGTTGGTGTGGTTTCTGGGGCATGCTCTGAGGCACCTTTTGTCTCAGATCCGCCTCGGACCGGGACCGTGAGCGTGTTCCCCTGCCCTGGGTCCGCCTCTTCACGCGTCGCAGCTCCTTCAAGGAGTTACTCTGCTTGCGAAAGCGATAGAACGGATTGTTAATGCTCAGCCTTTGCAGCAGCAATTGGGTTTCCTCTGGCGAGAGGATGGACTCCTGCTGCTGCTGCTTCTGCTGGAGAATTTCTTCCTCCACCTCTTCCTCCTCTTCGTTGGTCACATTCAGATTGAGCAGCTTGGCCGCCGCACTTGGTGGCTTGTGTGCACTATTCATATTGTTCTCTAGATCTCCACTACTCTTACTGCAGCTGCTGCTGCTGCTGCTACTTTTGCTACTGTTTAAGGAACCCTCGCTATTGTTGCTATTGTTGCTACTGTTGCTGTTACTGCTACTTTTGTTACTGCTCTTAATGTTGCTCTTGCTGCTGCTGGTGCTGCTGCCACTTTTGGCTGCCTCTAAAGTATTCGTATTATCGCTATTGGTCAGTCCCGTTGTGGTCGTTGTGGAGCTCTTGTGGTTGTTGTTGTTGTTGTTAATATTGTGACCAACATGGCTGTCATCCACTTCCGGTTCGAGTTCTTGTTGGCTGTTGTGTGGAAGTTGGTGCTCTTGGTCGTGGTCTTGGTCTTGGTGTTCGTGTTCGTGTGATTGTTTCTGGTTTTGGTGTTCGTTGGTTTCGCTATCAATTGCCTGCTAGACTCTAGTGGGCGGTTGTAATATCATTGCAGCCATGCGTACCTTCATTGCCTCCGGCGATCCATGTCCCGGATACTGTTGCTGTGGATGCTGCGAGGCGGCATGTAGGGCCGCTGCTGCTGCCACTGCCGCCGCTGCCGCAGCCTGTTGTTGTTGTTGTTGCTGCTGCTGCTGTTGCTGTTGCTGCTGTTGGTGATGATGGAAGCCGGCGGGCGTCGTGTAAATCGAATCACCTTGAGGGCCACTCGTGCTATCGGAGCGTGATTTCAAATCAGCTTTCTCGCTGCGGGGAAAACGGAAAAACGGAAAACGGAGAAGAAATCGTTAGCCAAAATTGTTTGCCCAAGTGACAATTGTGTGGGTGGTGGTTAAGTGGTTGGGTGGAGTCTGCTCTCCGATTGATAGAGGGTTTTGCGGATGGCCTATTGCCTGATGCCTGGCTGGGGGTATCTTCTATCGCTGATTGGCAAATTGTATCCCTCACGCATATCTGAATATCTATTAGTTTTTGTCGGCGTTGCCTCGCTCCAGGCAATTGTTTACTTGGGGTTTAGGAAATTAGATATTCCCCAAACAAGCTCCCACTTTTCCTCTTCTCTGAGAACCCCAGCAGGCCTTTCCTCTGAGGGAAATGTTTGCCTAAGATAGAACTCTGAAAATGTTGGCCTAAATGAGTTTCGGTCATGTTTTGGTTGCATATAAATCGAATATTGCTTTGGCCGTTGGAGAGGAAATTCTAAATCCATTTCCGCCTTACCATATTGGCGTGTTGTGCCCCAGAATTTTGTATATGTATTGTACGCTATAGAATTTCAGTGTGTGCAGATAGTGTGTGCATTCCATATTTCATAAACAAAATATAGTAATTTTTAAAATGGAAAAACAAGCGGAGGAGCACAGTGTGCTGGATGTGGATGGCCCGAACCACCGCTCATAACTCATATTACACGTCCAGAGAGGGCGCGCGAGGTGGGTTACCGGAGAAAGGCAGGCAACTATGAGCGATAGGCTTGCTCTACCTCTACTCCCCTTTCGCTCTGTTGCGCTACCAAAATGAAGAAAAATACAACAAAATACCCTGTAGACTAAATTAGGAATGTGAGAATTTTGCAGAAGTTGGAATGCAATCTAGTCGGCAATCTAGAAAAACTAAAAGAGATCTCCTGGAAATCCTCACACTATATTTGATTTCTAAAGGATGGAAACTAAAAGACAAAAAGCCCCAAATTCAAGTAGCTAACGGAAAAAATATGACTCTCAATTCTTATTGAAACAATTTCCATCCTAAATTAAACTACTTTTTGGCAACTTTAGTAAGAGTATTTCAACTTTCTATGCTGTCCAAGCACAAATGCTTTTTCGCTTGCCAAAAGGCAAGCGGCCTTCCTACCGCTCCTTCCATTTCGCTACCCCGCATATATTGAATATATGAAAAATGTATAATATTTTATGCAGCACACACGGAGACGCACGGAGATGCAGTGAAAAGCATTTTTCATTGTTCCTCTCTTTGGATATACATATGTATATGTATGTAGGAGGGTGTCTGTGTGTGGTGTGTGTGCCATTTTCGGCCAGTAGGGGCGCATAAATTGGCATGCCAGCGCCACCTGTTGGCTGCCGCTGCTGCGAACACGCTGCATAAAAAAATATATATCAAAATGGTCATTTATCTATGAGAATACGTGTGCTCCCAGTGCTAGGGAAGGGGCGGCAGGGGGGCACAGTGTCAGGGTGTGTACGTATTACGCTTCAACTTACCTGTCTTTATCCGATGATTTATAGCCAGTGGAACCTGTGCACGCCGCCATGTGAGAAGTCGAATGTGGGTGCAGAAAAACAGGATGAAACAAGAGCAAAATGTTATATTAGAGTTCTGGCAATATGCAAAAATTTATTCGACCCAAATACAATGGAACGTGTATTTGCAGAAGGGTTAGGTTTCTAAAATAGTACAAATTAGCTGTGAAACTAGATATATGTATGTACGAGTATGTACAATGTATGTACATATACATATGTATTTGTGTACATCCTCTTCCCTGTTTCGATTGATAAATGAGCCATCGACTTATTGATTGTGAAACGTGTAAAGTCCTGAGAAATTTTGATGGATTTCGAAAGGGGTGTAACTCTAGAGTGTAGAGCGAGTTGTGTTGGGTGTCGGGTCGCACTTGAGAGATCTGTCAAACGGCATTTGACAACTTGACGCCAGCTGCAGCAGTCAGTCAGTCACTCACTCGCTCACTCACTCTACTCGGCAAATTGACAACTTGATTGACAACGGAGAAATTGCGATTAGCTGGTGAAAAGTGTTTACAGATCATGTGGATACATGGAAAGGACTTAGCGATAGGGCCACGGGTGGTGGCACTTTCCCTCGAATGCCCTTGAGCAAAGGCGAACAAAAAGTTTATCCATTTTCAGTTTTATCCTTTGCCTTCTTTTGTAAATTGTTTTACAATTGTTGAGGCGAAAAAAGTTTTTGCCGCGCTCTCTCTCGCTTTCTTTTTTTCTCGTCTGAATTTTGATTTCTAATTAGGCAAAGCTCTGGCCTGCCACACAAACAGGCGCCGCGGCATGGGGAAAGGAAAGAAAAGCGCTAGATGAAAATGCTTTGGCGTCAAACAAAAAGCTGTCCAGGAGGAGACCTTAACCCTTTTATGTGCTAACCAGAACATAGGGTGAGGGTTGCGGGAGGCTTAAACAGGAAACGCAGACTGCGTCTGCTACTCGTCCTGCGACTGACCGCAGGCGTTGGACGCTAATGAATATTTTATGAGATTTATTTGAGTTTCGAGTTTCAAGTAGAAATAAGAGTATTTCCCTTGCACAAAGGGAAAAAAGGGGAAAGAGGAATGGGGGGGTGGCATCCCTCTTCTAGGCAGCCATTTTTTCTGCTTTTTCGCTTTTCCTCCCTCTCGCGTTTCCTGCCTTTGTGTGTTTGCTCTCTGTGTGTGTGTGTTGGCTGCAAGTTTTTGTGTTTTTGCAATTAGTATGACAGCGTACAGGAGAGAGAGAGAGAGGAGGGTGGTGGGAAGATAAAAAGCGACGTAATGAAGAAGGAAGTTTTAATTGTCGCGGCCTTGACAGCGACGCCTCGTAATTAATAGCACAACTCTGGTCTGATGATTGTTCTGTGTCCATGTATGTGGTATTTTCTGTTCCAGTCGATTGTACATTGATATAGGAATAGATAAAGGAATGGTGACTCTTCTAAGACTTACCCTTAAAGCAGCACCTCTTGCTTTTGATTGCATATATGCAGAGACAGACAAGCAGTAGGATGGCGGCCATGCAGCCACCGGCCACGCCCATTAGGTAGCTCATCTCGTAAGGTTCTGTCCGGCACAGCGGTGGAGGATATTCAGCAGAAGGATATGGTTGTAATTGATGTGTTGATTATGCAAGCATCAAGAGGAATATTCATTTTCATATGGCATAATAGTGTGTGTGGCTTATACGAGTACTCGCATTGTATGTGCAATTGATTTTAATTAAAATCGTTTGGGATACTATGCAGGGGGTGTTCCGGGGATGTGTGGATGTGAAATGATATAATATTTAATGAGTTGCATGTGCAGTCGATGCGTAAATATTGAATATTGCAAGTGTAATTGAAATGCAACTCGAATGCGGGACGGTGCATGAGATGCGGGGTGCTTGGGGTAACGGTGGGGCAGGGGGCAGGCGGTAGGGGGTAAAGAAAAACAAAGAAAATTCTATGCACCTGCAAACGTACCCTCCACAATCAAATGTATGGCATGGCGATCGGTACCCCGCTCGTTCTCCACCACCAGATAGTAGGGCCGTGAGTCGTGCTCATCGGCGTGATTAATGTTCAGGGTGGACAGGTAGCAATCCTCTCGAGAGTCCTGCAGCATATCATCTGCCCGGAAGCGATCTGAAACAGGAGAGAGACATTTTGTTGAATTGGCCAAATAATTGCACTCAAATTACACACAATTTGTCGGAGGGGCTCCGACATTAATCATTCGATTCGATGGGCTAACTAGCATTGCCAGAGCAGAGCCGTGCAATGGCTTTGGACTGGGGATTGGAATGCGCTTCGTTTGATTTTTGTCGGTGGCAAGCGAACACGCAGGATTACACGCACAAAGGATGGCGCTGGATGGACACGGACAGCTGAAAATGAAGAATAATGCTAGCCAGAGCCACCAGAGCCACCAGATTCGTTGCAGTTCAAGGGCAGATGGCACGGGGAGAAACGGAATAGAGCTGCAGAAAAGAGTTTCAGCTGGAAAAACGAGCTGGAAATATCCGCCCGTGTGTGTGTGGCTTGTCCGGGTTGTCTGTTGTCCGTTTGAGCTTGGATTACCCGGTGGCTGACAGGCGTGGCAAGTCTGCAGCTACGGGATGCCGTCTAACGTTGCCTGCCACTGCCACTACCACTGCCAATGGCTTCTTCACTCCCATTCCATACCCTCAAGGCAGACATGACACTGGCAGCTTTCTTGTCCAACTCTGACTCTGACTCGTGTAATTTGTCTTGATTTGTGGCTACTATCCAGCGCGAATTGAATGCCAAAAAATTGGTTGCAGAGGCAGCCATAATGAGCCCTCCAGCAGGAGCTACCGCTAATTGAATCCGGAATAGCCACAACTAAGGCAAACTGAAGGCCTAATTGCATTTTCATTAGGCGCCCAATGAAGCGCAAACTAAACGCTGAACATTAACTGGTGGCTGCCACATCAAAGGGATGGATGGGTTGGGTTGGGTTCGGTCTACATGTATACGCACCTATTCCCGAACCGGCCTCCAGACGCAGTGAGCCCCATTCCCAGGCGACGCGCAGAGGTCGTGGATCCGCACAGACGACCATTGTCAGAACGGCGGACTCTCCTCTTTTCACGGAAATGGTGTGCATCGACGGATGCAGACGTAGAACCTGTGGGGCACCTGCAAATACAAAGAAAAAAACGATACAGAAAAGAGTTGGAGTTAGGGGTATAAATGTATTAGGTTGGGGCATGGCAAGGAATAACGTTTAGTCCTTAAGAGATGGCTTTTTAATTGAGTGTTGGTCGTCACAAACGAATTCAACGAGCTGCATTGCTGAAAGAAAATTGTTTCAAGGGGTGTGGTCTTTTGCCTGGTCTTTCTTGGAGTCTTTAAAAATCATTGAAATAAGTATTCTTGGCACTCGTTTATGCTTCTTGTTCTTAGAGGAAATATCTTGGCCCCCATAAATTATTTAAAATTATTAAAAGGTTGCCGTCTCTCCCCATTCATAGTTTTTCTCCTAAACAGAGGGTAAATCTTTATTTGCCATAAATTATATCAAATTGTTAGAAAGGTGTTGCCAACTCCTGTTTCCTCAAGGAGGGTGCTCGCAACAGGAAAGCTTCTTCAGGAAATGCAGGGGGGAAACAAGCCACTATAGTGCTCCAGAGGGTCAACAACTTTGCCATTTTTAATGAGGAATTTTTTACTTTCTCGCCTGGTATTTTTTTTATTTGGCGACACTCTCCCTTGATTGTTGCTGCTGTAACTGCATACACCCATACATACATATATACTTAGTTAGTTAGTTCGTTAGTTACTTCACACACTCTCCCAGATCCCAGATGTAATGTGGTGTCCCGTTTTTTCGGTTCATATATAATATACATGTACATATATTTATTCCCGCTTTTTTGTGCTCTTTTTTTCGCCTTGGTGGCGCTGCTAAATTGCTCGTGTCCTTGGTTGGTCATAAATTATGTACGTGCTGTGGTATTCAGCACTAAATTTAAATATTTCTTGCTTCTCTATTTTTTTTAAACATTTTTTCTGTGCGCTTTCGCCGCTTCGGGCAGTGTCCGTGGCAATTTCTGCGTTTATTTTTTTCGCTGTTCTATTTTTTCGCTGGCACTGCGGTCATAAGTTCATTTTGATTTTGTGTTACGTTTTGGTTTAGTCTGTTGCCCAGTTGCAACATGCCACCGCGAAATTCTGTGGCATGGACTGGCGTATCGTTGCGAGGCGGCAACGCAAGCGCTTAAAATGTTTTGCAGGCGCTTTCCGGCTCCAGCTTTTAATGGAGTTTTGTTAGTTGTTTTAAGTGTGCATTAGTTGCACGGAGTGTTGCACGTTGGGCGCCAGGACCCAAATGAGTAGCCCAAAGGACGCTCCAGCTACATCGTACCCTGAAGTCCCTTTCTTTTTCCGCCTGATTGTCACCTTCTCTGCAGCAGCCTCTGCCCAGAAATTGACAGCACGAAAAACAGCAGAGACTGAGATGGAGATTTATTACTGCAGCCAGCAGAGGTAGTCTCCCTCTCCCCAGAAGCTTTCATAGGATTTCTCTCTCTTTCCCCTGCAGAGTATATCCCATTCGTTGATTCCTCAACCAGTTCAGGCCCTGCCGTTATCGTCATATTTTGTGGTCTCTGCGGTTTGCTGCAGAGATATGTATACTGGTACATGGACTTACCCACAACTTGCAGTGAGACCGGATCGGATATGGCCACTCGCTCCTGGCCGTTGATGTAGCTGGTGGCACGACACTCGTACTCGCCCTGATACTCGTAGGTGACATTGTCGATGACCAGACGGGGCTCGTTGCCTCGCTCCACGTACTTGGAGCCATGCGAAATTCTGGGGAAGCACAAAGAGAGATTGATTATGATTATGTGGCTCTCTAATATGGGCGATGATGATGCCATGTCATTGCTGCTTTTCCCGAGTGATGCATACTTCTTACTGCCTTTCACTCTGGACAAAATGAAAGCAGATGCACGGGCCCCTCCCTGTTTGCTGTATTCTGTGTGCCTGTGTGTCCCAACTCGGCTGCATATCCTTCTTCTCCAGGCCAGCCAATATTGAAAATTGCGTATGCGTACGAGTTATTTTTCGGTGCATGCAGCTTGCCTGCCTGCCTGCCCGCCCGCCTCGTGACTCTCTGGCTCTCCAAAGAGCTGCTACACAAAAATATTTGATACATTTTTAATATGAGAAATGCCTTTCGAGCTGCGAAATGCTTTGGCCTCTGCCATGTTTCTCTTTTCTTTTTTTTTTGCCTCCCTTTGTGGGTTCTTCTCATGGGAAACTGAAAAAGCCATCCCCTCGATATAGTCACTCGATGAAAGAGAACTTTAAGAGACAGCTTTAAGGGTATCCTTGGGGTTTCGGCAATTAAAAGCAATAAATTAGAAAGCCATTCAAATGCAAATCGCCAAAGTCAAAAAAGTTTGGCAAGAAGGAAGGCTAAAACAACACAGGAATCACGTAAATCAAAGTGACAAGGACTCTCTCTCCGTCTTTATGGCATGGGGAGGTACCTTGGTAGCGTGGTTGTTGCACTTGCAACCAAAGCAAGACCTTCGAGAATGAGATTAAAGTGCTGCTGAGCATACGTTGTGGCCTGTCAGCGGCTCACTCCGTGGCATTGATTTATTATCCACCCCACCTGCGCCCCCAAATGGTGAGGCGACTCCCGCTGTTTACTTAACGTGGCACGCGCCATTTAATGTGGTGCCATAGGAGGCGGCATGGTGGCATGATGGTGCGGCGGTGGCAGAGTGTGGTGTGGCATCGAGTACATACATGCGTGGAAATTAGTTTTCAACAATTGACATTTAATTTCTGATAAACACGCGCGCGTTTTGCTTCATTAAGTCAACACGTCAATGTGTTGCATGTGGCATTCGTTATTAGATGGCGACACCTACACAAAACGCTGCCACGCCCACTCCATATACACCCACACCCACCCATTCGATCACGATCTAAAAGCCAGTCTTGTGCGAGTATGTTGTATGATGTTTGCCTGATTGTCTAGGGGGCAAGTGCAAACAAATGGAATCACAAAAATCACGTACTTATGTGGCAAAAGCAACAACAGAGGAGTAGGATGGAGAGAGTGAGCAGAAAGAGATGGATAGCTGTAGACAGTCATATGCATGAAGAGTGTTTTCGATTTTTCCACAGGCTTTTCCTGCTTTGCATACTAATGCCTGCCTGGAAAAAGTGAAAGACGAGAGGAAGGGGAAAAACAGCAGCATCAAACGGAAGGAACCTAATCCAGCACGCATGCGATGCGGAGCTGCTTAATACTCTCTACAAAGAAGGGTGGATGGGTTAAAAAGTGAAGCTTGTCTTTCGAAATATTAAAGGGGCATCCAAGTACCTTTTATAGGTGTAGGTGTACGTTGTTGAACTTGGAATTATTTTCAATTATTTTCAGGGTATTGTCTCATCGGTTATATTAAACGAAACTCCACTTTTCTTATTGTTTTCCCACAAGATGCAGACAATTTCCGCTGTGCAGCTAATTAAAATTACGCAAAATATCATCATCAACTGGCAGTGGGCGTGGGTGTGGTTTCAGCTAAGAAGGAAATGTGCAACAGGAAACGCGCTCACGTAAAAGGGAAATGTTGTTTTGCGATGGAGTGAGGCCTGCTGGTGGAGGTCGCGCTACTCGTACTACTCTCACTCCTAATTATAGCGTAAAGTGCAAATGCAAATGCCTTTTAAAGGCTTCAATTTGAATGGAAAGCAAATATTGCGCATACGCCGCATGAGCCGGGTTTAATTAGCGCCGCCAGCCAATCCACAAACAATGGCCAAGAGAGAGAAAAGAGTTCATAAGGAGAAAGGCCACAACACTAAGCCAGGACCTCGGCTGCTTCCCCCAAAAATATGCAGCGCAAATTGTCGGAGCCTACCGAAACGCGGCCCACCGCAAGTGGATATCTGTGTGCATATCTGTGTATATATGTATGTATGTATGTATGTATATGAATATGTATATAGCATCCGACATTTTGTGGGGACTCACCTCTGCACCCATTTGTAGGATGGCATGGGATTACCCTCAGCAACGCACTCAAAGGCGGCTGGACTGAACAGGGGCGCAGTGGTAAGGCGATCCGGGCCAGCTGAAACAATTTTGGGCGGATCTAAAGGGAGAGAACAGAGAGAGAGAAGGAGATTGCTGGGTGAAAACTTTGGCCAAGATAAATACTCCACACAGAGAGGGAGAGAGAGAGAGAGAGGTAAAGCGGAAGGTAAAGATACGTACATTTCACATCCAACTGCACCGACAGCTGCTCCGAGGTTCCCACCGAATTCTGCGCCTGGCAGGTGTACAGTCCGGCATCCCGTCGCCCAACGGGACGCAATTGCAGAGTTTCCTGTCCAGAGACCAGGTGGAGAGAACGGGAAGAGAAGGCAATTTAATACAATTACAAATTTCTGCTACACTTCAGATAAATACCCAACGAAGGGAGTGGAGTGGAAGAAGGGAGAAGACAATTTTGGAACAACATAAACAAGAAAGAGCAAGGATTTCTCCGTCTCTTGGACTGGGATTGCGGGACTGCGAGGTGCAGCAGCAGCAGGTAGAACTCACCTGCAGGCTGGCTATCTCGGAGCGACCAGCTCGTCGCCAGACGATGCTCGCTGGTGGATTGGCATCGGCCACGCAGCGCAGGACGAGCGCATCCTTATCCTCCTCCAAGTCGATTTCCGGTGAGCCAATTAGACGAATGCTCGGCGCATCTGCAAGAGACCAGGCCAGACCAGACGAGAAACGTTCAAGTTGGGTAAGCAAAAACAGGAACCAGAAACAGAAACAGATATAGATATATAAACAGAAAACAGAGCAAACAGAGTCAACAAGCCATACCAAGTCTCAGGCTCTGGCTGTTGCTCTGACTTTGGCTTTGGTCCTCCCACTGGCCACGTCCTCTGGGACAAGTCAACTCTTGAATTGCTCAGCAAAACAGGAAATTACTGCAAATTGTTGTTAATTTAATTGTTAGAGCTCTGTTTCTGTTGCCGTCTCTATATCCTGTCGTTTAGTTTCTTTTGACTCTAAGCCAAATCAAATGATGGCACTTTGCCTGTCTAGACCCTGGGATGCAACTGATTCAAAGTTTGAACTGTGTATGTCTCGGGTGCCCTGGTTGGTGGTTTGTCTGGGGTACTCACATTTCACATCCAGACGGGCTTCGACGGGGACCGATTTGGCCGAGTAGGACTCGTGGAAGGCCGCACAGCGCAGCATGTCGCCGTGACGTTCTCGCATTGCCGACACTTGCACCACGGAGGTGGAGGACCAAGTGCGTGGATTATCCGGCTCGGTAGCATTCATTTGTGGGTGCATCGCAGATATCTCCTGGTCACCTGCAAGAAACGAAGAGAGAGGGAAGGGAGAATGAGAACAGAGTACAGAGTGCAGTGGGTAATGGTTGGCAAATTAATTAACAGGACAATGACCAGGGGGTCATCAGTGTCCTGTCCGTGTTCATGTCCGTTTCCATCAGGATAACAACTGCAATCAATGGGGCTACCAGACACTTACCCAAATACCATTTGAGGGTGGCCGGTGGATTACCATAATGTGAGACGCACTTCACTGTCGCCATGGCGCCAGCATCGACGGTGATGTTGTGTCCCGGCGGCACGTGTACGGCCTCGTACTCAAGACGAGGACGCTGTGGCGCCACTGCAAGCGAGAACAAAGATTAGTACAATTAAAAGTGGACACCTTCCAACTCGAAAAATGAATTAAATGACGACTGAAAGGGTTCCGAAAGAATGCTCCCCAGGCAGACAAGGGGAAACACTTTCGTATACGTACCACGTACAACCAGGCGAACCGGTTGACTGGTCAGGGCATCCTGTGTGGTGAAATCACTGGCCGTCACTTGGCACTCCCACAGGCCGTCGTCAAAGTCCAGCGTGGCGGAGCGTATCCACAGCGAGCAGTCGCCGCCAATTTGCACTGGCGGTGGATGAAGATCCAGATGTAAGACATTCCCATTCTCGTTCGTACCCATACGTGAGGCCCATTCGTATTTCTTCGTATAGATGCCAACGGGCTAGGGGATGAGAGGAGACAAGGGTTTTTCGGATTAAATTAAGCGGCGGAGGAGGAGAAGGAGTTGTCCAAGAGCTGGGCAGGACAGCGATGATGATGGCGATGAAATGAACTGGGCGGCTACTGGCATGTCCTCTACGACATGTTTAGCATGTTTAACTTTTGCGATGTAGTCGGGCGTGTAATATCGTCTACGATTTGCACAAACATCGCACAGACAATCAACCCCTAGTCGTTCCCTATTCCCTATTCTCCTTTTAACTCCATTTTGCAGCTCTCCTTCTCTGTCTGTAAATTGGCATTAGTTTGTTTGCTAATTGGAAATTAAATTACAATTAGTGATCTCTCAGCGTTGGCAACGTTCGCATTTAAGTATTTATGGAGAGACCGAGACCCCTCTCTTTTCCTTTATAGAAACAGCCAGAGAGACAGAGAGGAGGAGAGAGGGAATGGGCTTCCGCCTAATTGCATTTTGGCTTTGAATGTTGAGTCTGTGTTCTGTATATTCTGTGTTTTCTCCTGCCCTAATGGGTTAAATTAATTGCAACATTGAATTTGTGTCCATTGAACAACATTTATTGAAAGAAAATGGACAGGGAAACGAACAAACCAAATGCGAAGGAGTGTCCACGCCCAAGACCATCAGTTAATCTCATCTTTAAAGGCATAGAATAGCAGCCACAATTGCCTTCTGAATGTCACATAAATGTGTTCATAAAACGTACATTTCTCAAATATATATATTCTCAAATTAAGAAGAACCACCTTTCGATGGTTTTGGTATCTCCGTTTTATTAAATAGCTTGCGGCTGATGGCATGGCACATATTTGAGATATTATTCCATTCGACCCCACACTAACCACGATAGAAAACATAGTTCAATGGGCTGGCTGGACGTTGGGTCATCCATGGGTTAAGTGTGTGTATGGTAACAATGGCGCTACCAGAGAGATATACGAGCATAGACAGCGAGAGAGAGCGAGATAGAGAAGGATAGGCTCCTGCCAGAAAACTGCCAGAAAAACAATTTCAACATAGAGAGAGAGATGGAGAGAGAGAAAAAACCTCAAATCGAGTAAATATTTGGCTCCGGCCCCATTGATGTTGCCAAAACATTTCCCATTTTCCCCCAATCGATATTCATATCGACATAATTCTCCACATTTTCCAGGAACAACCCTTCCCACTCCCCCGCGCCAACCCACCGCATAGCCCGGGAAAAACTGCAAAACTGCATAGCAGCCAAACAACAAAACTTGAGGCACAGAGGAAATGTCGAAAAAGCTCGTTTTGTTTGCCATAAAAAAAGAAAAAGTTTGATTCCCAAAAATTACATTTATTCAAATGGCTGAACTGCCATACCATACCAAGCCATATAGTGTGTGTGTGTATGGCATGGAGAAGGAGTATATACGGATATTATCCTGCATTGAAATTATGAGGAAATGCACTCAGATGAGAGTATAGATGAGTAGGAGCAGAAGCCTGGGATCCGGCTTCCTTTTTAGCTCAATTAGAATGCATCAGGGGCATTGGTATTTCCATTGCCACCCCTTCTTTTTGTGGGACATCAAAGTATCCCCAAAAACAACAAAGTACGTATGTACATATACATATGTATCAGTACTTATAATAACCACACAAAAAATATATGGGGAGAAACTATACCCCGAAATGGAAGAAAATTGAGAAAACGTTGATCGAAAAGATGGCAGGCTTTTTAGCCGAAGACTTTGACACTCTTGAAGATTGTTTTATTTTATAGTATGAATATGAAGGCTGTGTGGGAAAGGAGCTGCCAGGAGCCACTGTTAACAATCATCATACCCTCTTCAAGGGTATACGAAATCGTCAGGAAAAAAATTGTAAAAATATGCAAAAATAAGAAGAATTTTAAATGAAACCCAAAACAGCAACATCAGCATCGTGTATGAGAGTGTGAGTACAACGCTCGATGCATGCAAATGATGTTTGTCCTTTGGTCTTGTTCTTCAGCTATTCTCTGTTCCCTATTTCCAGTCCCACTTCCGTTTCCGGTACCACTCTTTTGCTGCTGCTTCTTCTTTGGCTCCTTCGAGTCCTTGGAGTGGAGACACAAAGCATGCAAACATTTAAGTGTGTGCTGCAAAAGCGAGGACTTATACGATGCGCAGCATATGAAAAAGGACATTTGAAATGCTTTCTGATTTTTGTCATACAATGGACCAGGAGAACCCCTCTACACCACTGGCATTCTCAGATCCCCGCGGGGCATGCATTTGCATAAGCAACTGCCACAACAAGTGGAGGGGTATGCTGCAAATAAAAGTTATGCCTCAAACGCACACAATTGCCATGAATAACAAGCAGCATACAACATATTCATTCCCCCGCTCCGCATGTTGCTGCTGCACCGTTTTGTGGGGCTAAAGCAGATCCATAATGAGGCCATTTTGGAATTGCTATGCAAACTAAGATGGCCATGGCCCTGCAGTTAAGACCCTACCCACCCTCTCATAACAACCATGGTAAATAGCAAGAAGTTTATGAGAACTCACATCTGAGGTAGCAGAAAATTTCTCTATTCATAACAATAATAACTAATTCGGTGGAAGAGGGTGCAGTGAAATTATTTCTCTATTCAAAAGGAGAGGAAGGGGAATAATTTCTCTATTTTAATTCCTTGGAAGGGGACTGTGTTCTCTATGCATCAGAAGGACAAATATTTCAAAGGAAATATAAAGAGAATATTTCTCTACTCTTCTGAAGGACCTGTTTTCCAGTTAAAATTGTATGAAATAATAAATACTTCTCTAGAAATCGAAAGAGGAAAATGTAAACACATTGAGAGCTTTTTCCCCGGAAAAATCTATTATAAATATGGCCTTGACCTGTCATAAAAACTTCTCTTGAAAGAGCAAGACAATTTCTTTGAAGTATAATTCAGTATTTATTCTGAATAGTGAAGGATATTACTTGTATGGTTTCCTGTATTTTATCTTATAAACCTTCCATAAAAAGTTGCCTTTTAAAATTTTTATTTCTTATTTTAGTTTTTGCATTGCTCAAAAAATAGTTTCCTTTATGTAGCGAAGAACACATTCAATGTCCCTTGAAAATATTCCTCATTTAATTTGCTGAATTATTGAAATACAATATTCCCACACATGGATAGAATTTTGCAATGAAAACTACATATGTAGTAGTCAAGGAGATGCCACATTCGGCATCAACAAAAGTCCATGTCACTTTTATGTTAAAGAAAATGGAATTCATTTGGGCTACGACGATTCCTTGCCAATATTAAACATACGAGTAGTCCCTTATTATTGCTGTCAAGAAAATGACGGACAAAAACCAAATAAATTCCATAAAAACGGGAGCTGGAGTTAATTTTTGGCCATCAAATGAAGAGAGAGAGCCCTGAAGCGTTTTCCTGTGAATTCCAATTGAGTTGGCAAACTCCAGCAGCACCTCAGTCCTCTGTTCCCTCCGCACTGTCACGCACTTTCGATTAAAACTTGCGCTACGCTGCGCTGCTCGGCATTGCTCTCTGCCAACATGGTTCTAATCAACAGAGAAACAAAGAAGTCCTGTCCCCCTGCCTTTGGGGAAGTTTTGGCTTTCATTATTGACTCGTCCTGGATGGCCAGGGTGTAAATTACGTACGCCACATGGAGGCCACAAACGTACGGCAAAAGAACAACACTTAATTGAACCACAGGACGAGCCACGAATATGATATGAGGCCCAGAGCCTTGGACACGTCTATTGGTGTCGGTGTTGGTGTCGGTGTCGGTTTGGGTGCATGTGCGTGTGCTCTGCTGTGCTGTGAGAGTTTTGGCCAAGTTATGAGTTTAATCAAAATGTTTAGAAACTGGGGCCGCCGCCATCGATAGATGTGAGTGTGAGGAGATGTGTGTGTTTTGTGGCTGATATAATTACCTTGTTATCCTTCTGCCAGGAGCACGTGCCCCGTTTGTCGATTACTTTGCATGTGAGGAGCGTATCCTGTCCGGGATTCACTTCCGTGTACTTGGGCTGTTCTGAGAACCGCTGAAAGCACTCGATGCCTGCAAATGAGAGGAGAGAGACAGAGAGAGAGATGGATGAGCACTTTGTGAATGTATGGGTCTGTCATTAACATGAACTACTTCCGCTGCGCATGTAAGGACGCTACATTTCTTTAACCCGTCTTCCGGTTCCCCTTCTTTTTGGTTCTTTCCCTTTCAAAGTCCCACGCTGCATTTGTCACGCCCTCACCCACACACACACATAGCTACACACACACTGGAAAAGCGGGCAATTATGAACGCTTCACAGCATGGCGGCCATTTGCTTATCTCTTCTGTAGTGCCCCTGCCCCTCCCTGCCTGCCACTCCCTTCTTTCATTATCATTTGACTGCCCCTTCCTTACCCTTTCCCGCAGTTTTCTTTTTTATTATTTTTTTGTACGCGTAGCGCGGAGAATTTATGTTAATTGCTGGCATGTTGAATATTTTCTCCGCACTTGCACTCAATTACACCAATTACAGGTGGAAAATTACACGCGCTGCTTGCTCAAGATAATGAATGTGGGGCCTTGCGGGGGCGGGGGCGGGGGCAGTTGGCGCTCGGAGCTGGGAGCTGCAAAGAGGTGCTGGGTAGGAGGTCAGGGCGTGCCATGCAACTTTAGGTTACCTAATGATAGAGAAGGCATGCGCCAGCTCCTTGAGACACTCCATTTACTCTAGCTGGAAAAACGTTTAGTCAGTTAGTCAGGGCGCAAGTCATGGTTTTTAAATCCACTGAAAGACATTTTCAGACATTTACCAATAATTCCATGAAGAATTTCCAGGAAAAACTATAACCAACACACATACCATAAAATACCAACGAAAACTCAACAATGAGGGGAAGATATAAAAGGTGAAGTGAGAGAGAAAGACTGGGAAGGAGTGATTGGGAGGATTGAGTGGGAGATGCTCACTCGATCTTCCACCCAAAATACCAAGGAGGAGCGCCTCCGCCTTGGTTTTGACTCCGATTTAAACTACCTTGGAAATTTCGCCGAGTGCATTACCCCCCAAGGAATTACTTTGATATCGGAAGGTCAAGGCTTAATTGAAGCCTTTTGGCTTTTTAATTGCTGTTTGCCGGAGTTAGGTCACAAGTTGTCATCGCTCACAATGGGGGGGCGACTCCGCTTATCGACCTTTGTTTAGCTGTCATCTCTCGCTTTTCATGGGTGTGCTTGTGTTTTCCCAAGCAGTTGGAGTTGGCGTTGGCCCACATATTCTCGTGTAAATGTTGGCAAATAAGAAATATCGCATTGCGTACGCTTGAAAAGCAGCACGTGACTGCCGTTAGCCGGCCAGCAAGCAAATCCCTTTCCGTGTCTCCTGCCCACTCATATTTTGACCCGCCAAATGCTGAGCCCCACACACCCACACACATGCGGACATTCACTCACGCAATGATTTATTACGCGTGAT